>NC_092335.1:443755000-443995000 GCF_046630445.1 Rutidosis leptorrhynchoides | reverse complement strand
AGTAGTCATTTTTTTTAAGTTTATTTCGTTTGACCTGGTCCAATGTCTTAAGCCCATTAGTCTTCCTTTTAAGCCCAATTTGTTTCGCAGGCTTAGTAGGTGCAGTGGTCCATTTAAATAAGTTAGTGGCCAGTTTGTTTTTAATACAAGTTTTGTTTGGCCCAACTCCCCTTTTGTTTCGTGGGCTTAGATATGGCCTGTTTTTATTTTTTAAAAGGTCATCCCAACTCCCCTTAGGGTTAAAAGTGAGCCGTTCCCATTTCCTTTTTCTAGATTATTCGGTGGATACAAGGAGGTAGAAAGGGAAAGTAATCTTCTCTTTTTCTCTGTGACAAAACTACTGTTCGTGGTTTCTCTTTCTTGCTTTGTGACGATATCACTTGTATCGGTGGTGGAGATGGGTTCGTTGACATACCTCCCATCCATTTCTATTGGTTTAATCGATGTATACAAAGAGTGAAAAGAAGAAAGGTTACCTTTTTCGGTGACAATGCCACCGAAACCTAATTCGGTGGTGGTGGTAGGTTCTTCGGTCGCCTCTGCTGTAGCTACCTTTCCTGGCTTTGTCCACCAATCAGGGTATCCTTTCAATCTAAAGCATTGTTCTTTTCTATGTCTTGATTTACCACATTCAGCACATTTTAATTTCGATTTATCAACTTTTTGTGGATTATAGTTTCGATTTGTTTAGGCTAAATGATAAGAGGGTCTTTTGTCGTCGGTTGCAACTAAACCAGTTGCAATCTCATGACTGGTTGAAGGATCACTCACTAATAGCCCCAAAATCTGACGGTGAACACCCTCTTTTCTAACGGCGGCGTAAGCTTCCTCCGACGTTGGTAAAAGAGTTAAACGGAGGAGCTCCCGTTTGATAGTATCATACCGTTTATCAAGAGCATTTAAAAACTAAAAAAGTTTATGTTCAGCACGAATTTTGTTGTACCTTGTGATGTCGGATGCATTTTCCATGGGGTTTAGATCTTTGATTTCAAGGTCACCCCAGATCCTTTGCATCCGGATCCAAATTTCTTCAAGATTCATGTTGCCTTGCTTGATTCAGTAGCTTTGACATATAGATCGTACACTTGTAGTTTCTCACCACCACTGCTATATGTGGTGATGAGAGCATCCCACAACAGTTTGGCGGTGAGAAAAGAGGTCAGGTTGCTTGCAAGGTTTGGTTCAATGTTTTAAATTAGCTATGAAAACACAATCAGATCTCCTTGTTCCCATTGCTCATATGTCTCATGGTTGTTGTCAAGTGGATTTTTTGTCAAATGAGTAAGAACGGCCTTGAATTTACCTCTAATGGCAACCTTCATCATTCTTGACTATAACGAATAGTTTGAACTATTTAGATTCAAACTAATTTTCAAGGTATATGATATTTTGGGCTATTGGTAATTCGTGTTGTTTTTTTAACAGATTTGCCAATTGACTTGTTAAGTTATTGATTTGGCTTGTGTGGGTTGACTGAACAGAGGGTAGTGAGTGGCTGCCGCCTTCATTAGGCATGGTGGCCATTCAAAAAACAGAAAAATGGTAAATGATTTAAGCAAAAAAGGAGTGTAATGATCCTTGGATCTATACATTCAGCTCTGATATCATGTTTTAATGAAAGAAACTGATCTTTGTATTGAATGATTATTGCTTTTGATACAAATTGAATTGGTTCTGTTTACAAATGCTAAGTGTTTTATACACAAACACAACCAACAGCTATTTCTAGAAAAGGTTAGGATCCAAAACAACCTTTGGAACCCCTTTTACAAATAAGGAAATATGCTAAGTGTGCAGGTTGTTGCTAGCCGTTGAAAGATTTGACATATACCCACATGTGATCTCCTAAATTAGGAAGCGATGAAGTTGACTTCTTCTGATCCTAAAAACTGATTACCAAATATGGTAATCTATATTTGTTGCTGTAATCTAACATAAACAAGGCAAAGATAGGATAAATGAGTATTGTGGTCGTCTTTAATTTAAAGAGACAATCAATTTAAAAGACTGGTATGTTATCGATTGTTAGATACACCATGGTTAAACGAAGAAGATGTGGCAATTTCAACTCATTTTCTAAATAATAGATTGATCTGTGTTATGTTTTATCTCTAAAATAATGGTTTTGTTTTTGAGTCAACAACAAGTGTCGATTTATTGGCGTCTTGACTGCCGTTTAAAGCCTCAATTGAATTTCATACAGGATTTAAAACTCATGGAAATTTGATACTACCATTTTCATGGCGTCTCAATTTTATTTTACTATTTTTTTTAAACAATTTCCTACTTATTAGCCGGAGGTCCACTCGGAAGCAATCTCTTTATCCGTCGAATAGAGAGATGGATGACTTTCTCTACTTTTGAGAGTGTTTCACTCTGGCTGGAGAAATGACTTGTTCTTATTCTCGGATTGGGGAAGGATTGTCTATATCTAACCTCTTCCATACACCACTCATGTAGTATTGGGTTTTGTTATTGTTGTTGTTGTTAGATGGGTAGTTTTATATAACTTTAAGCTGTTAAAGAAAGTTACGTAAAGGCTATATCTAAGTTCTACTTGGGACTAGTGTTTCAATTCAACCTAACCCATTTTAACATATAATGTGAATTACACGTTTGACTCGTTACCCCAATCGCCTGATCCATTTTGCCACAGCTATTCAGGGGTTATATGTGCTTACAAGTGTCACTTGGTCACTGATTTATTTTTTTCATGTGCGTAATGTAGATCATGATGAGGCAATTGATGATGTCAACATTTCTCTCTAAATCAAGACCGACATGTAATTTTACTAGCAAGCAACTATAAGCTAACAACGGCTTTAAAAGCTAATCGTTTCAATTTACAGGTTATCTATCTCTATATTTTAACCTTGAAAAAGAAAATTTACAAACATAATCAAATAAATCCGATTTCTTCATACAAGAAGGCGGATGCACAATGTCATTTCTGGACTTCCATAAAAGCCATAAGGTAGCTGCCCGAATTAGCATACACTTTGTCTTTAATCTGGTTGGAAGAATTCCATCCATCGAACCATAAAATCCAATCACTCCAAGAATGCGAATTGGGAAGGATGCATCAATCCAAATTAGAACCTTTCTCCATAATTCACAAGCCACGCTACATTGATAATGAACGTGGTCAATCGCTTCCATCAATACCCGCACCGTATATCGAACAAGCAATATCTAACATTTCCAAGCCTCCTAAGGAATATTTTATCTCGAACTGTCGATGCTTAAATTCCATAAAAAATGTTAGCTTTAAGAGGGACCCTTTCACCCATCTCGTTTTCACGCTAAATGAGGGAAGTAAGCTCGTCTATATATTCCCAAATGCAACAAACAGAAAAAGCACCATCATGCGCAATACACCAAGAACTAGAATCTTGATCACTCGAAAAGGTAACCTGAGAAACCACGCCCATAAGCTGCTGCTGCGCATCTGAGTTCGTACTACCTATTTAAGTTTGGTTCCATGACCAGATCCTTTCTTGAGCAGTGCATCTATCAGAAATTGGCAATCGTACAATACAAACCACGTTACTCTCCAAGTGAAGGTGAAGATTAAACTTCACAGAGAGAGTGTCATCTCTATCCAATGATCCGTTCAAAAACTGACATTTCTCCCATTTCCAGCTTTAAAACGAATTGGGTTCCTTGGTATTAAGCCAAGAAATTGATCAGAATAATAACATGCCAATATGTTCAACCACACCCCATTGCTTGCTCTAAAATAATTTAACTGCTCACCTAAATTCCCATAGACCGCTTTGATAATTTTGCCCACCATTTATTCGAATCAACAACAAACCTCCACAACCATTTATGTAAAAGTGCGATGTTAAGAGCTTGCAAACTCTCGATCTGAACACCCCTTTTATCGAAAGAAGGCAAAACATTGTACCACCGGACCCAACTACCCAAGCCATTTTTCTTTTGTCCTCACTACCACCCAAAACAACGAAGCAAGAGCACTCTCCGATTCATTTAACAGTCTCCAGGAAACCAGAAAAGGGATGAAAAGTATATCCCTAAGCTCAGGACGGACTTCAACAACGTTGACGTTCCCCCGATCCACCACATGATTCTTCCTAAACCGATCAACAAGAGTTTTCCAACTTGCTATTAAATTAATATTGCTATTATAAGACGGGTATGTTTGGCGCGAAACTTTTAGAAGCTTTTTACTTTTATTAAAAAACTCATATTTAATAGAAAACTTCATTTGTTAAAGGAGCTTAGACCTTTTAGCCAGAGAAAAACAGTTAAAGCTAAAAGCTACTAGAACTAGTGTTTAGCTTATAGTTTTTTGTAATTTTACTATTTATTTAAAAGGTTCAGCTACTCTATCAAACACCAAAATATATTTAAAAACTAACATCTACCAACTAAAAGTTAAAAGCTACCAGTTACAAGTTAACAGCTACGACCTACCAGCTAGTCTTGACAAACATATCATGTATACTTTAATAATGAACAATTATGGATTGTGTGTCGCCTTGAATGTGTCAAAAAATTATAACCAGAATAACGGGTCAAAAGGGTACCACGAGTTGAAAGTCACTAATTACGATTCGTAAATACGATTAATTTGTAATGATATCCCAAAGAGAATATATCCCTAACTGTATATGAGATATCCTTATTAAGGATATTTGATGCTGGGTTTGTTGGTTTCGGTTTGATAGTTATGGTTTTTTAATCTTCGTTGCTTCGAAGATTGATTACCCTCTTTGTTGCGTTTCTCTTTAACGTAGGATGTTCGTCTTTCTTTTTTTTAGCTTTTGTCGTGTGATAGTCATGAGCTTTCGTTTGATTTTGGTTAGTTTAGCTCGGATATTCTATGCGTTTATAGGTTAACGCGGTTTCATCTTTTCGATGAACACTTTTTTATTTATATAAGTTTCTTTGTTTTCCGAAAACAAAATGTATATGAAATAATAAAGGAATAATATAACATCAACTAATCATAATCTTGTGAGCAAGGTTACAAAATTCTCTATTCGGAGATTAATTGATTGGGACTTTGGAAGGATTAATCGACAATTCAGAGATTAATCAGGGATTAATCGGATTGTACTTTATACATAGAAATATTAAATTTCAAAAATTATGCGTAAATATAAAAGAAAACAATAAAATAAACATAAACTTTAACAAAATTGTCATTGTTCATTTTGTTCAAAAACTCTAAAGTTCTAGTTTAAATTCGTGTTAAAATGTTGACCAATTTTGACTTTGACCGACATTGGTTACTAAATTTGATTTTGACCCATCAATCGACGTTGACCGATTAATTAAACAGATTTTGAAAAATCGGAAAGAATTGCTCTTAAAAATGAGTAATCGACGATTAATCGAGTTTTTTACAACGGTGGCTCCCAATGTATCTCTAATTAATACGGAGTATATGAGATAGCATATGATGTGGTCGTTCGTGTTCTCAACTTATAATAATATAAAAACAATGATCAAATAACTTAACTAATTAACACAAACGCTCGGGCAACAATAACCCGATCATTATAGCAACTAACAAGTATTCAAGCAAGGTTCGTTCCACATGGAGCAATTTACATGAATCTCAAAACACTAGTAATTATCCTAAGTTGGTTGGGGGGTTTTGATTAAGTGTAGATTAAACTAAACTTAAACTAAAAGAGATTAACAAATAAGATAAAAACGTGTCCACTTAATTATTCCACCTTTTGCCATGGTTCACCCAATTCATTCATTACACAACAATGTTTAAACATATAGTTTCATTTTCATTCGTCAACTTCCATAAAACCTCAATCAAATGAAATTCGTTAACTCCCGTAGACTCATTTCAAAAGATCAAACTATGTTATGAGTGAAATTATTGAGACATCGGTTTTGGATTAAAATCCTTTAATTATCAAAATCCCTTAAGATAATCAAACACTACCATGTTAAATAAAAGCCAATTGAAACCAAACCAAACCAAACCAAGAACCCAATCACTTGAAATCCCCAATTTGTTTATCTAGATCACCAAAGGTGTTGAAGTACAAATTGCTTCACTAATCAAATCCCTAAGAAAAGCTGGGCAACTTATATAATCAAAGTAAAGCTTTCAACAATCAAAGTAATGGATCTTCAACCAAGTACAATAATTATCAACTCATTCAAACACCCAATTCATGATTTAGGGCAAAATTCAAGCATCAAGTTTACAAATCAAGTGAACACAAGTAATCCAAGCTATAATGATTGCATAAACAAGAAATAAATCAAAGAAATAACAATCATTCATCATTACAACTAAAATGGAGAAAAGGTGCTACCAAAATGGAGAAGAATCACTAAAATGGAGAATGGATGATGGAGATGGAGCTTCAATCTTCATGGATTTAGAGTTTGGAGCTTGAAATTAGCCTTCATCTTGATGGAATCATGATTGGAACCCTTTTAGGGCTCCAAAATGGCCTAAGGAAGCAGCTCTCTTCAACAAAAACCCCAAAAATCGTATTTATAGTCGAGCTAAATTTCTGGCTGAAAATAGGTCTGGAAAGACGTTCCAGAAAGTGGTACCCCGTTTCAAAAAGTGGAACCTCGTTCCAGAATGTGGAACCCCGTTCCAGAAATTGACTAGAAATCCCATTTTTGTTATGTTCACCAAATCATCATTGTCTTCACATAGGAACGTCGTTCCGGTCGTTTGGAACATCGTTCTTTGCTAAAACTTGGCTTTTATACCCCAACATTTCACTTGATTCATTCCTTTAGCCCAAGTGTTGATTCCTTTGCATAAATATGATCTATTAAACGACTTTTGCTTCGAAACGGCCAAATACCACAAACCGCTCACTAATCATCACAAATTATATCGGAACGCCACGAATGTAGGGAGATATTGCGAAGATAAGTATGTATATTTTGAGCAATATCAAATCCCCCACACTTGAACCTTGCTTGTCCTCAAGCAAGCCTAAACTCAACCATATCTTTATAATGTTGACCAACTTTGACTAATACAAACTTGCAATTTCAAGTATGGTCATTTCAAATTTTCAAACTTTGAACAAACTCAAAAATACTTGACAAATCCAAAGAATTACCTCAATGATTTTGTCAATCTTCAAGGCCTCACGATCTTTAAACCAATTCATCCTTCAATACTTTGTGAAGATTCATCAATCATCAATCCTTTCAACTTTCAATTATGACTTTCAACACTTTGACTAACTTTGACTTTCAAGGAATTGTCTTCAAGCCATTTCAACAAATACTAACCAAAACTTAACAAACCATAATCTTCTTAAATCCTTCAACAAACTCCACTCAAAACCATTAATCAAATGAAGCCTAAACTTCATTTCTTCAAGCATCCTCTAAAACATCAAACATTCAAGCCTAAACTACCCTTTTCACATCTCCACAATCAAATACTCTTCAAAAAGACAAACATGCATCCTAGAAAAGCTTAAGATCAACAATATCCATAACAGTATCACATTTGAATCAAATCAAGCATAAGTTAAGTTCTTTAGTGCAAACCTTTCTAGGAAAATTTTCATAACCTCTAGCCAAACTCCTTCACTACCAACATCATCCTCTTCTCATCATCATCAAATCAAGAAATTGCGCACAAGCTTCACAATCGGTGTAATGGAGCGCCAAATTACATGAGTCACCCAAGAAAACGTTTTAGCCTTAAGGAAGACAAGGCTTTTGAGAAAACCATTTTTGTTTTTAGAAAGGGAAAATGAGTCAAGTTGTGAAACGAGACAAGCTTTTCGAAAATTTTGGTTTCAAGCTTTATGCATTCCAAAGCTATCCCGATTTTGGGACAACCGCACGGATAGCTAATGCCCCGGATATCACAAAAGTGAACTACCTCCTTGTATTAAAGGCGATGAGACAATAACTGTCTTGAGCTCATAAGGTTGTGTGCATAAAAGCCACCCCGTTGGTGGAATGACCGCGCGGGTAGCTACTTCCCCCGTAAACATACTATTCGGTGTCAATAGCGATAAGAAAGTAACTTCCCTGGGTGTGAGTGGTTCGTTGGGTCTATTGCACGATACTTGAAAGACTTAACTTTCAAGCTTAGGTCTTATTGGTACACAAAATAACTTGGAAGACTTTACTTCCAAGTTTGGAAGACTTGACTTCCAAAACTCGGAAGTGTCAAAGCTCAAGGCTTTTATTCACTTGGCTACTTTCCATATAACAAGCCTTTATGCTTATATTGAAAAAGGGTAGGAAGTAGAAACTACCCCTCCGTAATTGATAGAACAAGGGTGCCATAGCTTTTGGTTATGGCGTATGTTGTCTAGCAACACTAGCACGAAGCCATTTACTCCTAAAAGGATAGCACATTGTGAAGCTCAAGGCTCCTCTTTCCACGGCACTTAGCATAGCCAAATGTAAAATGGTGTAGATTAGGAAGTCTCCTACACCAAGTGAATTAATCATTCAAGTTTATTTTTGAGACATAAGAGGGTGGGCTTTAACCACCCAATTTGAAACCACATAAGAGGGTGGACTTTAACCACCAAAATTTTGAAACCGGGAAGACCTTACTTCCCCTACACTTGAATGGAACTTTAACCATTCAAGTTGAAAGTTGGAACCATAAATGAATGGAACTTTAACCATTCAACCCCCATTTAGAAAGAAGGGTCGAAGTTTTTGGGCCTGTAGTAAGTTATGGCTTAATTTTGATTAAAACTTTTCAACAATTCAACAAAACACTTAGGAAAATTTTAAAATTAGGTCATAATTTTATTTAAGAATAAGTCCACGAGAATTTATCTCTCCCCCCATACTTGAGATCATGTAATACACTCATTACATGGAATCAAAATAAAATAATAAATTTGAGAGGACAAAATGAAAAAGTGGAAGAGAAATAGAGATACCTGAGAACAAAAGTCATTTCCACAAGTATTCGTCAAATTGCATGAAATTCTCTTGACATATCTGCATTTCCAAACTTCCTTCTTGATTTTGATTAACGAGTCTTTATCTTGACTCGTCCCCGTCTTCTTAACATTCCTTATCGGGGTGGTTCTCCCCCACACTTTATCGGACGGCATGCGAAATCGGTGGAAAAAGTTCCACGAATCAAGAGAGTGAGCCAAACATTAATCCCTCAGGTGGTGTATAATAAGAGAATAACCTTCTTCATTTGCATGAAGAAGATTGAACCAACCCGAGAGTCAACAAAAGACTCTCTTCCAAACATGGTTTTGAACACAAGGTTCGCTTTCTTAATCGGCTCACACAAACACGAATCATCAACCTTGGGTTGCAAAACCTCCTTAAAATCATCTATACCATACCCGAGAGGATTGTTATACACTTTGAAAGTTTCGAGTATGATATTCTCAACCTCACTTCCTTCATCATCATCATCTTCACTATCATCATCACTATCATACTTGCCATCACCAAGTGGATTATCATGGATTGTAAAAGCATTGGGTGTTGGCAAAGTTTCACTCACTTCATAATCTTCCTCATCACTCTCACTAACTTCTTCATACTCCTTACCATTATCTTCACCTTCATCATTATCCTTATCATCATCTTCATTCTTCTCTTCATCATTGGTTATCGAAGATTCGGATATTTGTTCAATCTTCACTACTTCGATCTTGGCATAAAAGCTTTCATCATCATAAAAGACCCAATTTATCGACCGAGAAGTAGAGACTATGGGTGAAGTGGGTGGTGAAATTGTAGTGGATACAAAATCATCAACTAAAGGTAGCATGGAACTCACAGTTTTCTCTAAGATTTGAATTGAAGCTTGTTGAATTTCTAACATTTTTCTCAAATCTATTCTCTCTTGAATTAAAGCCTCCATACGGTTAAAGTGGGTTCTCACAACATTTGAGAATAACTTTATTAAATTCGAATCGATCTACTCTTGTTGTTGAGTTTGAAATTGAAATTGAGAAGAATCCCAAGTCGAATCATCCCCCTCATAAAGTCAAAATTAGAAATAGAACCATTATTACAAGGTTGATCAATGGGGGCGAAATCATTCATGTAACTATCATCATAACCCCCGTCTCGATAACAACCATCATAAGCACCATAATAACCATCCATCTCACCATTAGCTTGACCCAAATCCATATACCCATTATCATTCATACCCATGTAACCATCATTCATATACTCATAACCATCATTCATACCCAAATAATCACCATTGTTGCCCAAATAACTATTATCATCATTCATGCCTTCACACTCATTGTTCATGCCCATATAACCATTGTCATCATTCATGTAAATAACCATTATCCAAACTTATGTGACTTGAGTCTCCCATCAATTATTGATCATAATTCGCGATTCTTGACATCAAGTAGTCACACAAAGCATCATTCTCCGCCATCTAGCTTAATCACACCACAAACAAGCAAGTGTTCTCCGAATACAAGCAAATATAAACAAAAAGTAACTTTTACAAAAATGAAATTCTTACAAAAGGATCGAACAACTACTAGCAAATGTTTCAAAATCCAATTAAAAACGCTCCCCGACAGCGGCGCCAAAAACTTGATGTGGTCGTTCATGTTCTCAACTTATAATAATATAAAAACAATGATCAAATAACATAACTAATTAACCCAAACGCTCGGGCAACAATAACCCGATCATTATAGCAACTATCAAGTATTCAAGCAAGGTTCGTTCCAAATAGAGCAATTTACATGAATCTCAAAACATTAGTAACTATCCTTAGTTGGTTGGGGGGTTTTGATTAAGTCTGGATTAAACTAAACTTAAACTAAAAGAGATTAACAAATAAGATAAAAACGTGTCCACTTGATTATTCCACCTTTTGCCATGGTTCACCCAATTCATTCATTACACAACAATGTTTAAACATGTAGTTTCATTTCCATTCGTCAACTTCCATAAAACCTCAATCAAATGAAATTCGTTAACTCCCGTAGACTCATTTCAAAAGATCAAACTATGTTATGAGTGAAATCATTGAGACATCGATTTTAGATTAAAATCCCTTAAAATCCTTTAATTATCAAAATCCCTTAAGATAATCAAACACTACCATGTTGAATAAAAGCCAATTAAAAATCAAACCAAACCAAGAACCCAATCCCTTGAAATCCCCAATTTGTTTGTCTAGATCACTGATGTGTGCGAGGTAGTATACGAAATAGTTATATATTTTTATTGCTAAATACTATTAAATACGATACAATTTTACACAAGTTATTTATTTATTTATAGAGTGGATATACCTAAATCTTGCTACAACACTTATAGGCAGTGTACCTAATCGTACAGTAGTGTAGTTTTTAGTAAGTCTGGTTCGTTCCGCAGGGAGCTAGCCAAGTTTAACACTATATTTTTAAACTATATTTGTATAAAAATATTTAAATAAGTAATATTATTATTGTTATAAAAAGGAGGTTTTACCGTTTAATGACCGGTTTGTCGATTTTATGTCTTAAGTCACAATTAAAACCTAATGTAAAATATTAAATATATAAATGACTTAATTTAAAACGTAAAGTAAATAATAATAATAAAAGTGCGATAATTTAAAGTGCGATAAATAAAATGACGATAAATAAAATTGCGATAATTAAAAAGTACGATAATTAAAAATGCAATAAGATATAAAATAAAGGAATTATGCTTATTTAAACTTCCGTAATCATGATGTTCAACGTGTTGATTTTAATTTATTACCATGGGTTAATTGTTCTTTGTCCTGGATTATTCGGTATGTCCATACGGTTTTGTCCATAATAGTCCATCAGTCATAAATATAAAGTGCGAGAGTCCTCGTCAAATTATCCTTATACCCGAAGTCAAATATTCCAACTAAATGGGGATTCGAACTGTAACAAGATCTTAATACTTTATTTAATGAATACACCAGGTTATAGACTGCGTGTAATCCAAGGTTTCAATACTTTGTTAACAATTACACCAATTACCCATGAATGTAATCCACCCCTATTTCAACGAGTCCATTGACTATTAATCCATCCCCGTGTCCGGTAAAATGAACAATTATTGGTATTTATAGATATCTCGCCCACCGTACCCGATTAAGCGTTTGTGGTTATTTATAGATACGTCGAATTGTAACCTTTAATATTAAATTAACGAGGTATCGTTTAGTTAATATAAAACCCATTAATAGCCCATAGTCTAATTTCCACAAGTGTCGTTCTTTTGTCCAAACCCCAATTATGGTACAAAGCCCAATAACCCCGTCTTTAATATTTAGCCCAACATCACGATTACTTCGGCTTAAATAAGCATAATAATAACTTAGCTACGAGACATTAATTTAAAAAGGTTGAACATAACTTACAATGAGTATTAATAGCGTAGCGTTACACAGACAGAGTTTCGACTTACAAACTTAAAACATTCGCCACTATAACCTTATTATTATTAAACTTAAATTAAAATTAAAATTATAAAATATAAATATATCGTAGATAGATAGATAGAAAAAGGTGTGTTTAATCGATCAGAATGCGCGGCCTTTTATAGGCCCACGTTTAACTGTTGAGCTCCGCGAGTGCGGAGGTTTTCTTCATCACAGCTCCGCGAGTGCGGAGGTCTGGATTCCAGCTCATAGATCAAATTCAAAACGTGGGCTGCGTATAATTATAATATATAATAATATATATAATTAATTATATAATATTATATTCTTGTGCATAGTTGACTTGTAATTTTTGGTCCGTTGCATCGCGCGCTGAAAGTTGGTTCATGTCTCGGTTCCGGATTTTGGAACGCCTTTTCGTATAATTTAATATCTTGTGCTTTGCTTTTTGCGGCTTGTACTCTTGCCATTTTTAGACGTTTCTCATCAATAATTTGAACCACTTGGATTGTACTTTGTACTTTTTAGCTTTTTGGTCGTTTGCGTCTTCAAATCGTCGAATCTGTCTTTTGTCTTCACCTTTTATTATTTAAACGAATATAACTTGTAAATAGAACAACTGCAACTAAAAGTTTGTCTTTCTTGAAGGATAATGCTATGAAATATATGTTCATTTTTAGCATTATCAAATATTCCCACACTTGAGCGTTGCTTGTCCTCAAGTAATATAAATCTTGAATAAAACTTTACTAGAATCACTTCTTTATTCTTCACACTTTGTACATCAGTGATTTCAATACGGCGGTATGAACAATGGTAGTAACGATGTGGTTTGCAGTCCCACATGACTATAAAAATTTAGATCCTTTAAGAAATTGGATCTTTATGAAAACATTTGATCTTTTGAAAATTCAATCTAGCTTTTACCCTAGATAAGTTTTCCGGAATAACCCTTCACCGGTGTTTGCAAAATGTTTTTGTGGGTTTCAGATTTGAAAATTTAGCTCAAAACTTATGGTTTTGTGTCACCCAATTGCTAACCTTGTATTAGGAAAGCAACAAGTCCAGTATACTTGCTCCGTATATTACCTTTCGGTAAACTACCGTCCGGTTGTAAAGGAAAGCGTTGAACAAGCAACTGTTAAGGCAATGTCCCGTGACATGCTTTTGATTATGGTCTATATCGTGTCGGATGCAATTACTATCCTTTGTAGGAGCAATAGTAAAGAACACCCTATAGTTTTTCGGTCTGGCACAAGGTCCTGTCTTCGACCATGCTATTCAACCACCGTTCTTACGGTTGACACCTGATTTGGTTCAGGTGACCTAATGAATTCCGGTGAATTCTTAGGATTTTACGTTCAATGGTAATGAACGCATTAAAAATGGGCTTTCAGAAAAAAAATCGGTTTGTAAATTGATCAAAATATTTTCTCGTTCAAGCTCGAGTTTAGATATCATCGAATTCCATGAGTTTGAATTCTCAATCTTTAAGGTCAATCTCAAGGATTGAGTATTATCAGTCTTTAAAAGCTGATTTTTGATCTTTAAGGAGATTATCCTTTCTGGGGATCTGATTCATTAGTCTTATAAGCTAATTTGCATGGTGCCCCCCATTGTACGAGACAGATCCTCTCATGGTTAGGATAATTCTGACCACTTGGCGACCCTGTTTGATGCTGAGGTCCGTGGATTTCCAGCTGATTTTCGAGAAAACTTTTCAAGATTTTTCGTAGACTCTACAACTGGTCTGGACGACAACTTCCTGACCAAAATCAAGAAGCGCGTGTCTTTTTCTCGGAAGACTGTACTTCCTTATAAATTCTATTTATATTACAATAAATTGGGTAAAACTGATTAATATCGTCCAAAACAAAAGTATCTTCAATTATTTATACAAAAATATGTGATATATGTTTTAAATAACTTGGTAAATTTTCCCCACACTTGGATTTTATTTTCCTTTCTTTGCCTTTTTATTCTCCTCTATTCCATTTTAAATGAATTCAAGCGTTTTGGGTTATTTCTCAATTTATGTCCTTTCTGAGGTAACAATAATTTCGGTGTTAACACCTAGTTTTATCGTTCATAAATATGTATAAACATGATTTTGAGTTCATTTAGTTGAAAATTTTGAAAAATTTTACTAGAATTGGGTAGTCAGTATATAAGACAAGGGCTGTTCTTTATTATCAGAGAGCACTAGATTCTAATACAACTACTGCGTTACTAGTATTTTTTGTGGTAACCAAGTGTTTAAATTAAAATTTTAAAAATTCGAAAGAATTTAACCCCTTCCCACACTTAAGATCTTGCAATGCCCTCATTTGCAAGAAATCAGTAACAGTTTAAATTATTGAGGGTGATTAGCGTAGAAAAATGATTAAATTTTACCAAAGTTTCTAAACATATTGTTGTTTGTGTTGAATGATAAATGGTGCACATCGTTTGTTCATTCCGTCTGTTGTTACAACACACTTGTTTTTTGTTTTGTCGTCAAAATTAATAGCTTTTGCTGAACTTAGTGTCAGTCTTTGAAAGTGCGCTGTTTTACCCTGTTTTGTACATGAGATAAACTACAAACATATATATACATATTTTTGAAGTTGGGTATATCACCCCACATTAAAAAATTATTAAAATCTAATAATAAAAGTTAGAAAATTATAAAAACTATTATAGTTATCAAAAGAAGTATTAAAAGTATAAAATTACAAGTTACCAAATAAATAGGCATAAAAGAAAATTAGGGTTGATGAGGATGGTGCCAGTAGGGATTCCATTCATAGCCGTATGTGCTGTAGAATGCTTGAGCTGGGTCATATGTAAGGTACGGTGGTCGGGTCTCTATAGTCCAGGGAGGAAATACGGGCATTGGAGTAGGAATGTAGTTTGTATTTATGTATGTACAATGACTTATGATTTGGTTTTGATGATATTGCCAATCTTGAAATGCTCGTTGTCAAGCCATTTCATACTCATGTTGAGCCATAAAAATTTGCATTTTTGTCATCTGATTCCCCCCTCCCGCATTACCTTGCTGCTGATCTCTTTCGACCTGTGGATGATTGCCATCATATGGTGCTGCAGCGTTATGTCGTTTCTTTAAAACCTTAGCACCATGATATACTTTCAAACCAATTGTATCACGGGGTTCTGGTGCTGCAATTATTAATCCCCCCTGACTTCTATCGACACCGAGATACTCAGCAATTAAAGTAACAAAGATACCACCTCCTATTATACTATTAGTCCGTATACTCCTAACCATAGCCGATAAATAATAACCCACACAATAAGGTATACTCACAGCGCTCTGTGAGTCTCGAATACACATGAGATAAAATAAATCATTCTCATTTACCTTCTCTTTGTTCCTACCTCGCTGTGTAATCGAGTTTGCTAAGAACCTATGGATTACTCTTAGCTCAGCTCTATCAATATCAGTATAAGAGTTATTCCTCCCACGAAATCGGTTATGGCTAGTCATTCTACTCCATATTCCATTCATATCAAAATTTTCATCAACCCTCCTACCATTAACTATCAACCTTTGACAATCAGTAGATGCTAGTTCCTCAGGCGTATATATACATAAAGCCTGAGCCATGTCTAGTAGAGACATATGGCGCATCACACCTTCTAATAAAAATCTAATAAAACTCCGATCGGTTAAGGTAGCTACCCGATCATTTATTTCAACACTACATAATAATTCCACACACCATTCTCTATATACACGCCTACATATATTGAACAAACGTTCCCAATCATTAAAAGTAGAATTACCATACCTTTGTGTAAGTAATTCTCTGATTGGATCGGCCAATCCCACTGTTTCTAACGGTTCCCAATCTATTACCCTGGGTACTTCAACAACATTAGACTGAAGGGTGTGCAAGTTCCTCTGATATTTTGGATAATCTATCCAATGTCTATCAAATCTTAAATTAGGGTGTAAATCAGCCAATTCTATATTTGAATATGAAATGAATTGATGCGGTAGATTTTGTCTATATTGGTCGTTAATCTCCTGTTCTTCTGCATTCTCAGGAGGAGCATTGTGAGCCTGAGATGCGGATGAAGATTCACCCCTTTCAGTCTGCAAAACACATCAAACACAATTTTTGTGCATCCAAATATGCATTAGTGTTATCAGAATCATAAATCAAAACAATCATAATGACATGTTTAATCCATATTAAACTTTATATGCATTTTCATGATATTAACAATTCTACACTTTTACAAATAAACATATATGAAAATGTATACAATGTTCCTTAGCATTCATCTTCTAAATCATGTCAAAAATAATCATTATAGCAATTAAACGAGTTCCAAATGGCATTCATATTAATTAAATCGAGTTCATGCATTTTTGACTCAAAAAGTCCACTTTAATATTCAAAAATCATGTTTAGGATCAAAGTTTTGATCATTTAGCAACCTAAACATGTTACACTACTCAATTTAGTATAAACTAACACCAAAATTCGGTCATAACCTGTTTATATCAAAAAAGCCCCAATTTTGCTCAAGAACACAAACCCTAGATTACTCAAAATTTGAAGTTTAAGGCTTCTAATCATGTTAAATAGCATCAATCTAGGTTATACAAGCATAATACACAAACAATTTAAGCATAATTAAACTAGAAATCATCAAAATCAAATTAGGTATAAATTTATTCAAGAACACTAAAAATCCGAATTAAAGAGTGTTTAGATGTAGAAATTACCGACCTCCTTGAGTAACTTCTTGGTAGGATCCTTCTCAACATGATTTTAGCACAAAATTTGATGATTAACGGTGAAAAATCGCGATTTTTAGAGTGTTTTGTGTGTGTTTTTCGCAGAACTTTATGTGTGGGTGTGTTGGGGACTGGTCTGTCTCGACCAGTTAAACTGGACTGGGATTTTCAAACTCCGCGAGTGCAAATGTGGGTACCACAAAAACTCCGCGAGTGCGGATTTTTTTTTTATATAAAATCTTTAATAATAAAACAATTAATTAAATTTAAAATTTTGTTTTCCTTTTTATTTAGGACGAGGTTGTTTCGGTACGTTTACCTAGTCCGTCCCTCGGCAAAATTTTAAAATTTGTCATTTTAAAGCGTTTGTTTTAAAAGCAAAGATTTTTGGGTTTTTTAAATGTTTTTGGCTTACTTTAAATCAATAAGATTACAAATAATGATAATAAAATTTCTCGTCCCTCCCTTGGGTAAAGCAATTTCGGTTTAACGACCTAGTCTTCAACTCACGACGAATTTTAAATATCAAATTTTTAACTTAATGAAATAAAGTAAATTTTTATTTTTAAATTCACACCAAACTTAAATTTAAAATGCATAAAATTAAAAATTCATATTAATATTATTAATATTTTTATACATTAATTTTACAAACTTTAAATTGAAAATATTAATTTTTTTAAAATATATAAAAAAAACTTAAATATATTGATTTAAAAAGATTTACAATAATAATTTAATATTTATATATTAATTTTAAAAATATGGTAAAAATAAAATTAAAAATCTTTTTGGTTTTTTTATCCTACTTTATTCAATCAAATATTATCAAAAATATACGCCCCTCTTTTGGGTAAAGTAATTTCGGCTATATTACCTAGTTTTACTCCTGACGAATTTTTGAAATATTTTGGATTGATTGATTAAAGATATTTATACCTTAAGAATAAACGGTAAATTTCGCAGTGATGTAATAAATTTTTGTATGATATCAATAATTTCGGTTTCACATACCTAATTTTATTAAAAATCAATTTAATACTTTATAACAGCGATTCGGGGTTTATTATCAAAAGGTTAAAAGCAATAAAATAAAATAAAAACTGTACATACTTACCTATGAGAAAGAATTCTCAGAGACCTGCTTTAGCCGACTCATAGGAGAGTCGTGTGATTTGGTTTTCCATAGCTACATAAGCGTAACCTCGATTCTTCAATAACTTTTCTTCTAAACATATGAACGGTCCTTCTCTGCATAGAGTAACAAATTCGGTATTTGAATATGTTTGATTGTTCGAACATTTACCTTTGTGTGACCATTTTCCGCATTTATGACATCTTTCAAGGTGTCGTGCTCTTCTTTTTGTTGCGGATTTTGATTTTCCTTTACCAAAATGTGTCTTATGATGATTTTTCCTGAGTTCTTTCCTCACTTCGTCCATTTTGCCTCTTATGAATGATACCAGTTCACTCAGGAAGATGTTATTATTACGTTTAGTAATAAAAGCGTGTAGTAGTAGACCATGGTTCAGATCACAAGAATTCTTCATCTCGTAAAACCTAAAAAAAAAAAAAATTCAGAATGGAGGGAGAAGACTAGTTCTTTAGGGTCTGCTAGGGAAAGACCATTCGGATTCCATTCTCGAGAACTACACGAAAACAGAAAATCTAACTCTAACATAAATACATATTACCCTTAAAAGATTCGAATCTTCCCACACTTAGTTAGCTGTGGTGTCGAAATTGTGATTAACTTCATCTTCAACTTCCATTGATTATCTATGTAATGTTTAACTCTGTAACCATTAACCTTAAATTCAATCCCGTTTGAATTTATTAATTCTACTGTTCCATATGGGAAAACTCTTTTGACTATGAATGGTCCAGACCATCTTGATTTTAATTTTCCAGGAAATAGCTTGAATCGTGAATTGAAAAGAAGAACTCCGTCTCCTTCTTTAAATTCTTTTGAACTTCTGATTTTTTTATCATGCCATTTCTTCATTCTTTCCTTATAGATTAACGAATTTTCGTATGCTTCATGTCTTAACTCTTCTAATTCGTTTAATTGACTTAATCGTAGACGTCCGGCTTCATGTAAATCAAGATTACATGTCTTTAAAGCCCAAAATGCTTTGTGCTCATTTTCTACTGGAAGGTGACATGCTTTTCCGTAAACGAGTCTAAAAGGTGTGGTTCCAATTGGAGTTTTGTAGGCTGTTCTAAAAGCCCAGAGTGCATCCTCCAATTTCATGGACCATTCCTTTGGATTCGATCCTACGGTTTTCTCTAGAATACGTTTTAATGCTCGGTTGGTATTTTCAACTTGTCCACTTGTTTGTGGATGATAAGCGGTTGAGATTTTATGAGTCACTCCATATCTTTTGAGAACTTTCTCAAGTTGATTGTTACAAAAATGAGTACCTCGATCACTTATTAAAGCTTTTGGTGTTCCGAACCTAGCAAAAAGATGTTTTAAGAAGTTGACTACAACTCGTGCATCGTTAGTAGAGAGAGCTTGTGCTTCCGCCCATTTAGATACATAATCAATGGCAACGAGAATGTAGAGATTATTATGAGATTTTGGAAATGGACCCATAAAGTCAATACCCCAAACGTCAAATACTTCACATACTTGAATGATATTTTGTGGCATTTCATCACGTTGACTTATTTTTCCGGCCCTTTGACAAGCATCACAGGATTTACAAAGAAGGTGCGCGTCTTTGAAAATTGTAGGCCAATAGAATCCAGCGTCGTAAACTTTTCTTGCTGTGAGTTGAGGCCCATAATGCCCTCCTGTTGGTCCTGTGTGACAATGGTTTAAGATTTGACTGGCTTCATCCCCGAAAATTCTTCGACGGATTATTCCATCGGGACAACTTATAAACAAATGTGGATCTTCCCAGAAATAGTGTTTTATATCACTAAAGAATTTCTTTCGTTTTTGATACGACAACCCTTTTTCAAGGAATCCACATACTAAATAGTCTGCATAGTCTGCAAACCATGGAATTTCACTATAATCGATTTTCAATAGATATTCATCAGGAAAGTTGTCTTGTATGGCCGATTCATTTAGAACTTCTAATTCAGGATTTTCAAGACGAGAAAGATGATCGGCTGCGAGATTTTCTGCTCCCTTTTTGTCTCGGATTTTAATATCGAACTCTTGTAAGAGTAAGATCCAACGGATTAATCGTGGTTTGGCATCTTGTTTCGAAAATAGGTATCTAAGAGCAGAATGGTCGGTATAGGCCACCGTTTTTGCTAGAACTAGATATGAACGAAATTTGTCAAAAGCAAAGACAATAGCAAGTAGTTCTTTTTCAGTAGTTGTGTAACGTTTTTCAATCATTTGTCCTAAAACGGCTCCCATTGCAAAATCACTTGCATCGTACATAAGTTCAAACGGTAGATTCCAATTTGGAGTTATCATGATCGGCGCATTAGTGAGTTTTTCTTTAAGAATATTAAAAGATTTGATGCATTCATCCGAAAAGATGAATGGAGCATCCTTTTCTAGGAGTTTATTCATAGGAGTGGCAATTTTAGAAAAATCTTTTACGAAACGTCGGTAAAAATCGGCATGCCCTAGAAAACTCCTAACTCCTCTAACATTGGTGGGATGTGAAAGTTTAGCAATTACATCTACTTTAGCTCTATCCACTTCAATTCCTTCCTTTGAAATTTTATGACCAAGAACGATGCCTTCTTTAACCATGAAATGACATTTCTCCCAATTAAGAACTAGATTTGATTGTTCGCATCTAATAAGCATTCGTTCAAGATTAAATAGACATGTTTCAAAAGTATCACCGAAGACTGAAAAGTCATCCATGAAAACTTTCATGCATTCTTCTATCATGTCGTGAAAAATCGCCATCATGCACCTTTGAAAGGTTGCAGGGGCGTTGCATAGACCAAATGGCATGCGTTTGTACACAAAAGTACCATAAGGGCACGTGAATGTGGTTTTTTCTTGGTCCTCGGATGCTATTGGAATTTGAAAATATCCGAAAAAAACGTCAAGAAAATAATAGTAACTATTCCCGGCTAATCTTTCCAACATTTGATCAATGAAAGGTAAGGGAAAGTGATCTTTTCTGGTGGCATCATTTAGTTTTCTATAATCAATACAGACACGCCATTCTGTTACAGTCCTAGTAGGAATAAGCGCATTTTTTTCATTTGTGATAACAGTCATGCCACCCTTCTTAGGTACGCATTGAACTGGGCTTACCCATGGACTATCAGAAATTGGATAAATTAAACCTGCATCTAGTAGTTTAATAATTTCTTTCTTAGCAACATCTTGCATATTAGGATTTAGTCTTCGTTGGCGTTGTACATAGGTTTTATGACCTTCCATAAGGATTTTTTGTGTGCAATACGAAGGACTTATTCCTTTAATGTCATGAATCTTCCATGCAATAGCTGGTTTATGAGCTTTTAGCACAGAAATGAGTTGAGATTTTTCATTTTCAGTAAGAGAAGACAATATTATTACAGGTAATTCAGATTTACCATGTAAATAATCGTATTCCAAATGGGTTGGAAGTGGCTTTAATTCTAATGTCGGTGGTTCTTCTATCGATGATTTGTATCGATATCTGTCTTCCTCTTTTAGCATTTGAAGTTATTCTGTTGTTGGTTTGTATTCATTAGCCATGAGTGCGGCTAATATTTCAGCTTCATCAATTGGTTCAGTTCCTTCTCCTAAAGAACATTCTCCTGTTCCTTGTAATTCTGAAAATTCTTCTAACAATTCTGCATGTGAATCTATAGTTTGAATATAATAACATGTATCATCTGCAGATTGTGGTTGTTGCATGGCTCTATCAACAGAAAAGGTAACACTCTCGTCCTCTATACTTAGGGTCAATTTCTTACCAAACACGTCTATTATTGCTTTAGCCATGTTTAAGAATGGTCTTCCTAATATAAGAGGAACTCGAGAATCTTCTTCCATGTCCAGAATAACAAAATCTACTGGAAATACTAAAGTACCAACTTTAACTAGCATGTTTTCCATTATCCCTCTAGGATATTTTACTGATCGATCTGCTAGTTGTATGCTTATTCGGGTTGGTTTCAATTCTCCGAGGTCTAGTTTAGCGTATAGTGAATACGGCATTAAATTTATACTAGCACCTAAATCTGCCAATGCTTCTATTGAATTAAGACTACCCAGAAAACATGGAATTGTGAAACTTCCTGGATCTGATAATTTTTCTGGTATCTTATTCAACAGCACTACAGAACAATTAGCATTCATTGTAACAGCCGAGAGTTCTTCCATTTTCTTTCTATTTGTGATTAGATTTTTCAAGAATTTAGCATATCTTGGCATTCCTGATATCACATCAATGAAAGGAAGATTTACATTTATTTGTTTAAACATATCCAAGAATTTGGATTGCTCGGCTTCAAGTCTTTCTTTTCTCATTTTACTTGGGTAAGGAAGTGGTGGTTGGTATGGTTTAACGTAAGGTTTAGCTTTAACTATGTTATCTTCGTTAACCTTTTCAACTACCGGTTCTGATTCTTTCTCTTGCTCAGATTGTGTTTCTTGTGGAGTAGGAATAGAGTCATCAGAAATTATAGGTATTTCTGGTGGTTTAAGTGTAATACCACTTCTTGTGGTAATGGCTTTAGCTGTTTCATTTCGGAGGTTAGCATTTGTATCGCTTGGTAGACTCCCCGATTTTCTTTCACCTATCAACCTTGCTAGGTTACTTACTTCTTGTTCCAGATTTTGAATAGAAGCTTGTTGATTTCTAAATGCTTGAGCATTTTGTTCATTGGTTAGTTTCTGAGATGTGAAAAATTGAGTTTGAGATTCAACTAGCTTCGACATCATGTCTTCTAAATTTGGCTTTTTATCATCGACTTGTGGTGATTTAATTGGAAAAATAGGTCTTTGCTGATTGTAAGTATTATTAGATACTTGTTGATTACTAGGACCTTGTTGGTTGTTGTATGGAACATTTCGGTTATAATTCTGATTGTAGTTTGGTCTTGGCGGTTGATAATTATTCTGATAATTATTTCCAGGCCTTTGGTTCATGTATGAAACATTCTCTCGTTGTTCCATTGTTTGTTCAATACTGAGATAATCTTTTGTCAAATGTGGTCCTCCACACTGCTCACAACTAATTCGTATTGCATGAATATCTTTAGTCATCTTTTCCATTCGTCTCTCGAAAGCATCTATCTTTGCGGACATGGAATCAAAGTCATGGCTAGAATCGGCTCTAGCCGCTTTAGATGATCTAACGATATCTTTTTCTTGATGCCACTCATGTGAGTGGGAAGCAGTGTTATCAATAATTTTGTAAACTTCAGTTGCGGTTTTCTTCATAATGGAACCACCAGCTGCTATGTCGATGTCTTTTCGTGTAGTAATGTCGCATCCTTGGTAGAATATTTTTACTATTTGATAAGTATCTAAACCATGTTGCGGACATCCTCTCAATAACTTTCCAAATCTTGTCCACGCCTCATATAAAGTTTCATTTGGCTTTTGTGTGAACGTAACAATTTCTCCTTGAAGTCTCACGGCTTTAGATGCCGGAAAGAATTGTTTAAGAAAATTTTCAACTAAAACATCCTATGTATCAATCGCCCCTTCAGGTAACGATCCTAACCAATCTTTGGCTTCTCCCTTTAAAGTCCATGAAAATAACATGAGATAGATCTGTTCATCCTCTACTTCTCTAATTTTGAATAGAGTACAGATCCTATTAAAGGTTCGAAGATGTTCGTTTGGATCTTCCTTCGGCGCACCACTAAATTGGCATTGATTAGTTACCATGTGTAGGATTTTTCCTTTGATTTCATAATCTGGCGCATTAATGTCTGGTTGAGTAATTGCGTGACCTTGGCCAGTGCGTTTAGCTCTCATTCGGTCTTTGATAATGCTAAAAACGAACATATAATTCATAGCATTATTCCTCAAGAAAGAAAAGCTTTTAGTTGCAATTGTTCTATTTACAAGTGATATTCGTTTAAATAATAAAAGGTGAAGACAAAAGACAGATTCGACGAATTGAAGACGCAAACGACCAAAAAGCTCAAAAGTACAAAAGACAATCAAAAAGGTTCCAATTATTGATAAGAAACGTCTCGAAATTACAAAAGTACAAGATTCAAAACGCAAAGTACAAGATATTAAATTGTACGCAAGGACGTTCGAAAATCCGGAACCGGGACATGAGTCACCTCTCAACGCTCGACGCAACGGACTAAAAATTACAAGTCAACTATGCACATAAATATAATATAATATTTAAATAATTCTTATAATTATTTATATATTATAATAAATAATAAAAACCGTCGGCAAGAAAGACTCCAAACCAGAGTGAGCTGTAATTGCAAACTCCGCGACTCGCGGAGTTTGAAGGGTTATTCACCGCGAGTCGCGGAGCCCCAAAAGTCAAAAATCCCTATAAAAGCAACCGAATTCTGATCGCAAATCATCATCTTTTTCTTCTTCTCCTCATACGTAAAATATATATATATATATATATTTATAATTTATATTTTAATTTTAATTATAATTCTAATAATAAGGGTATGTTAGCGAATGTTGTAAGGGTGTAAGTCGAAATTCTGTCCGTGTAACGCTACGCTATTTTTAATCATTGTAAGTTATGTTCAACCTTTCTACATTAATGTCTCGTAGCTAAGTTATTATTATGCTTATTTAAAACGAAGTAATCATGATGTTGGGCTAATTACTAAAATTGGGTAATTGGGCTTTGTACCATAATTGGGGTTTGGACAAAAGAACGACACTTGTGGAAATTAGACTATGGGCTATTAATGGGCTTTATATTTGTTTAACTAAATGATAGTTTGTTAATGTTAATATAAAGATTTACAATTGGGCGTCCCTATAAATAACCATTTACACTCGATCGGACACGATGGGCGGGGTATTTATATGTACGAATAATCGTTCATCTAACTGGACACGGGAATGGATTAATAGCCACTAGAATAATTAAAACAGGGGTGAGATTATGTAGAAGGACACTTGGTATAATTGATAACAAAATATTAAAACCTTGGGTTACACTCAGTCGACATCCTGGTGTAATTATTAAACAAAGTATTAAAATCTTGTTACAGTTTAAGTCCCCAATTAGTTGGAATATTTAACTTTGGGTATAAGGATAATTTGACGAGGACACTCGCACTTTATATTTATGACTGATGGACTGTTATGGACAAATACCAGACGGACATATTAAATAATCCAGGACAAAGGACAATTAACCCATGGGCATAAAACTAAAATCAACACGTCAAACATCATGATTACGGAAGTTTAAATAAGCATAATTCTTTTATTTCATATTTAATTTCCTTTATTTTATATTTAATTGCACTTTTAATTATCGCATTTTTATTGTTATTGTATTTAATTGCACTTTTAATTATCGTACTTTTTAATTATCGCAAGTTTATTTTATCGCACTTTTATTATTCGCAATTTCATTATCGTTATTTACTTTATGCTTTAATTTAAGTCTTGTATTCATTTTTAATATTTTACATTTGGTTTCCACTGCGACTAAAGTTTTAAAATCGACAAACCAGTCATTAAACGGTAAAAACCCCCTTTATAATAATAATATTACTTATATATATATTTGTATTTTTATAAAAGTAAACTAATATAGCGTTAAGCTTTGTTTAAAAAGATTCCCTGTGGAACGAACCGGACTTACTAAAAACTACACTACTGTACGATTAGGTACACTGCCTATAAGTGTTGTAGCAAGGTTTAAGTATATCCATTCTCTAAATAAATAAATATCTTGTGTAAAATTGTATCGTATTTAATAGTATTTTCTGCTAAAATTAATAACTATTTTATACCACTCCGCTACCACATCAAGTATTTTTGGCGCCGCTGCCGGGGAAACTCTTAAACGCTGGAAGCGCAACGCTAATATATAAAAAAAAAAGATTTTTTGTTTACTTTTATTAAAATTCGCTTTTGTAAAAATACGTTTTGAATATTCGAAAATATAAAAAGAAAAAAAAACAAAAATTTATATATTTTTAAGAGTTTGTTAAAAGTTTTATAAGTTTCTTTATTTTTATTTTAATTTATAAAAATATAAGTTTTATTTAAATATCTTTTATTTATATTAAAACAGAAAATTAGAAAACAAAAAAGAAAAAAAAATATAAATAAAGAAAAACGCGTCGAATTTAAAGTAAGCTGTCATCTGAATTTCTGAACCCCACGACTCGCGGGGTTTGATGCTTTAAATACCGCGACTCGCGGAGGGGACCTGACACACGACAGAAGCCCTAATCCTGCATTTATTACGGAGTATTATTAATTATTATTAATTAAATTGTATTAGGGTTAAATAATTAATTAATTTAGTAGTTAATTTAAGTTTTAATTAATTTGTATTATTTAGTTTAATTAGTTTAATTAATTTGTAAAATTAGTAGTTTTAATAAAAAATTAATATAAAATAATATTTTTATAAAAATTGTACTTTTTACAACTTTTTGTATATTTTTATATTTTGTCCCTTTTTAATCGTTTTAGCGTAACTTTTGTATTTTTAGCTCATATTTAGTTTTAAACTTAGTTTTTGCCATAGTTATTTTTACTTCTAGATTTTTAGGCTTTGCCGTAGAATTCCTTAAGTGCTTTTTCTTTAGACTAAGATTTAGGTGCTTTAGAATTTTGCGACGCCTTTTTAAGTTTTAGTTTCTTTTTAAGTAATCTTCATTTGGGATTTAGTTTTTCCTGTAAACTTTAATATTTTTAGACGACTTTTACCTATGTATCAATTATCATTCCAATTAGTAATTTCAATTTGCGATTATAATTTTAAGTTAGTTGTAGTAATAAGGTTAGGTTAGTCAAATATTTTTTTAAGTTTTATAAGTTTCTTTTATTTTTCCGTCACCTTTTATTTTTCAACCATTTTTCTTTTCCGATCTTTTTCGACGAACTCTTTTTCTTTCTTATTTCTCGCTATTCTAGTTTTTAGGACATAGATTTTTATTCTACTTCTTATTCTTATCTAAATTTCTTAAAATTACGAAAATTTATTTTAAGTGGTTAAATTGATAGACATCAAAATTTTCTGGTTCGTAGTAATAGTTGGATTTGTACGTGGACCGGGTTATTGGAGCCAAACAGTCCTCAATTATATTGAGACCAAACGAATCCTGCCCCTCTGCTGCATCTTTTGGCTATTCGAAACGTGGGCAAAATCAGAAAAGTCTATTGGTTGGATAACTTATTATAATTTTTCTTTCCTGTTAAAAACTAATAGGATATTCAGTGAATGCACCGAGCAAGACGATCACCACCTTTTGTACGTTCACCACCTGTAACTAGATCAAGACATTTAGCAAATATAACCTCCGTTGATTTTTCTTTAGAATCGTCATCCAATCGACCAAGTACTTCAGTTCAAATTTCCGATAATCCATTTTTTGAACCCAACCTCACAATTGAGAATCCGGAGAATATTCAGGAACGGTTCGTAGATCCTGAACCATTAAACTTTCCTCCGGAACCACCAATAATTCAAACAGAGATTGTTGAGGAACGAACCATTAAATCAGAATCCTCTAGTGATTCCGATTCAACAAATTCAATTATGGAAAATCTGGAACCTTTAAGTATGGAAGACCGAATGAGAGCTAAACACACTGGCCAAGGTCACGCAATTACTCATCCAGACATTAATGCGCCAGATTATGAAATCAAAGGACAAATTCTACACATGGTGACTAATCAATTCCAATTTAGTGGTGCGCCGAAGGAAGATCCAAATGAACATCTACATACCTTTAATAGGATCTGCACACTATTTAAAATCCGAGAAGTGGAGGATGAACAGATATATCTCATGTTTTTTCCCTGGACTTTAAAGGAAGAAGCCAAAGATTGGTTAGAATCGTTACCTGAAGGGGCGATTGATACATGGGATGTTTTAGTTGACAAATTTCTTAAACAATTCTTTCCTGCATCTAAAGCCGTAAGACTTCAAGCAGAAATTGTTACGTTCACACAGAAGCCAAATGAAACTCTATATGAGGCATGGACTAGATATGGAAAGTTGTTAAGAGGATGTCCGCAACATGGTTTAGACACCTGTCAAATAGTACAAATATTCTACCAAGGATGCGACATCACTACAAGGAAAGACATAGATATAGCAGCTGGTGGTTCTATTATGAAGAAAACCGAAACTGATGCTTACAAAATTATTGATAACACTGCTTCCCACTCACATGAGTGGCACCAAGAAAAAGATATCATTAGATCATCTAAAGCAGCTAGAGCCGATTCTAGCCATAACTTAGATTCCATTTCCGCAAAGATAGATGTTGTGGAAAGACGAATGGAAAAGATGACTAAGGATATTCACTCAATACGAATTAGTTGTGAGCAGTGTGGAGGACCACATTTGACAAAAGATTGTCTCAGTATTGAATTAACAATGGAACAAAGAGAGAATATTTCATACATAAACCAAAGGCCTGGAAATAATTATCAGAATAATTATCAACCGCCAAGACCGATTTACAATCAAAACCAGAATTATAACCGAAATATTCCATACAACAACCAACAAGGTCCTAGCAATCAACAAGTATCCAATAATACTTACAATCAGCAAAGACCAAATTTTCAAAATAAACCACCACAACAAACCGATGATAAAAAGCCGAATTTAGAAGATATGATGACGAAGCTAGTTGAAACTCAAACGCAGTTTTTCACATCTCAGAAACAAACCAATGAACAAAATGCTCAAGCATTTAGAAATCAACAAGCTTCTATTCAAAATCTGGAACAAGAAGTGAGTAACCTAGCAAGGTTAATAGGTGAAAGAAAACCGGGAAGTCTACCTAGTGATACAAATGCTAACCCCCGGAATGAAACAGCTAAAGCCATTACCACAAGAAGTGGTATAACACTTAAACCACCTAAAATACCTGTAACTTCTGATGAAGCCATTCCTACTCCACAAGAATCACAACCTGATCAAGATAAGGAAAAAGAACCGGTAGTTGAAAAGGTTAATGAAGATAACACAGCTAAGGCTAGACCTTATGTTAAACCATACCAACCACCACTTTCTTACCCGAGTAAAATGAAGAAAGAGAAACTTGAAGCCGAGCAATCCAAATTTTTGGATATGTTTAAACAGATAAATGTAAATCTTCCTTTCATTGATGTGATTTCAGGAATGCCTAGATATGCTAAATTCTTGAAAGATCTAATCTCAAATATAAAGAAAATGGAAGAACTCTCGGCTGTTACTATGAATGCTAATTGTTCAGCAGTGCTGTTGAATAAGATACCAGAAAAACTATCTGATCCAGGAAGTTTCACAATTCCATGTTTTCTGGGTAGTCTTAGTTCAATAGAAGCATTGGCAGACTTAGGTGCTAGTATAAATTTAATGCCGTATTCACTATACGCTAAACTAGACCTTGGAGAATTGAAACCAACCAGAATAAGCATACAACTAGCCGATAGATCAATAAAATATCCTAGAGGGATAATGGAGAACATGCTAGTTAAACTTGGTACTTTAGTATTTCCAGTAGATTTTGTTGTTCTGGACATGGAAGAAGATTCTCAAGTTCCTCTCATATTAGGAAGACCATTCTTAAACACGGCTAAAGCAATGATAGACGTGTTCGGTAAGAAATTGACCCAAAGTATAGAGGATGAGAGTGTTACCTTTTCAGTTGATAGAGCAATGCAACAACCACAATCTGCAGATGATACATGTTATTATATTCAAACTATAGATGCACATGCAGAATTATTAGAAGAATTTCCAGAATTACAAGGAACAGGAGAATGTTCTTTAGGAGAAGGTAATGAACCAATTGATGAAGCTGAAATGTTAGCTACACTTATAGCTAATGGATATGAACCAACAACAGAAGAAATTCAAATGCTAAAAGAAGAAGACAGATATCGATATAAATCATCAATAGAAGAACCTCCGAAATTAGAGTTAAAGCCACTTCCAAACCATTTGGAATACGCTTATTTACATGGTGAATCTGAATTACCTGTAATAATATCGTCTTCTCTTACTGAAAATGAGAAATCACAACTCATTTCTGTGTTGAAAGCTCATAAACCAGCCATTGCATGGAAGATTCATGATATTAAAGGAATAAGTCCTTCGTATTGCACACATAAAATCCTTATGGAAGAAGGTCATAAAACGTATGTGCAACGCCAACGAAGTCTAAATCCTAATATGCAAGATGTAGTTAAGAAAGAGATTATTAAACTGCTAGATGCAGGTCTAATTTATCCAATCTCTGATAGTCCATGGGTAAGCCCAGTTCAATGCGTGCCTAAGAAGGGTGGCATGATTGTCATTACAAATGAGAAAAATGAGCTTATTCCTACTAGGACTGTAACAGGATGGCGTGTGTGTATTGATTATAGAAAATTAAATGACGCCACCAGAAAAGATCACTTTCCCTTACCTTTCATAGATCAAATGTTGGAAAGATTAGCCGGAAATAGTTACTATTGTTTTCTAGATGGATTTTCCGGATATTTTCAAATTCCAATAGCACCCGAGGACCAAGAGAAAACCACATTCACGTGCCCTTATGGTACTTTTGCTTACAAACGCATGCCATTTGGACTTTGCAACGCCCCTGCAACCTTTCAAAGGTGTATGATGGCGATTTTTCACGACATGATAGAAGAATGCATGGAAGTTTTCATGGATGACTTTTCAGTCTTCGGTGATACATTTGAATCATGTCTAGTTAATCTGGAACGAATGCTTCTTAGATGTGAACAATCCAATCTAGTACTTAATTGGGAGAAATGCCATTTCATGGTTAAAGAAGGCATCGTTCTTGGACATAAAATTTCAAAAGAAGGAATTGAAGTGGATAGAGCTAAAGTAGATGTAATTACTAAACTTCCACATCCCACCAATGTTAGAGGAGTTAGGAGTTTTCTAGGGCATGCCGGTTTTTACCGACGTTTCATAAAAGATTTTTCTAAAATTGCCACTCCTATGAATAAACTCCTAGAAAAGGATGCGCCATTCATCTTTTCAGATGAGTGTATCAAATCTTTTAATATTCTTAAATAAAAACTCACTAATGCGCCGATCATGATAACACCAAATTGGAATCTACCATTTGAACTAATGTGCGATGCAAGTGATTTTGCAATGGGGGCCGTTTTAGGACAAAGGATTGAAAAACGATTTCAACCTATATATTATGCTAGTAAGACGTTACAAGGAGCACAAACGAACTATACAACTACGGAAAAAGAACTCCTTGCTATTGTCTTTGCTTTTGACAAATTTCGATCATATCTCGTTCTAGCAAAAACGGTGGTCTATACCGACCATTCTGCTCTTAGATACCTATTTTCGAAACAAGATGCTAAACCAAGATTAATCCGTTGGATCTTACTCTTACAAGAATTTGATATTGAAATCCGAGATAAAAGAGGAGCAGAAAATCTCGCCGCTGATCATCTTTCTCGACTAGAAAATCCTGAATTAGAAGTTCTAAAGGAATCAGCCATAAAAGACAACTTTCCTGATGAATATCTATTGAAGATAGATTATAAAGAAATACCATGGTTTGCAGACTATGCAAACTACTTGGTTTGTGGATTCCTTGAAAAAGGATTATCGTACCAAAGACGAAAGAAATTCTTCAGTGATATAAAACACTATTTTTGGGAAGATCCACATCTGTTTAAAAGTTGTCCCGATGGAATAATACGCCGATGTGTATTTGGAGATGAAGCTAGTAAAATATTAAACCATTGTCACACAGGACCAACAGGAGGGCATTATGGGCCTCAACTAATAGCAAGAAAAGTTTATGATGCTGGATTCTATTGGCCTACAATTTACAAAGATGCACACCTACTTTGCAAATCCTGTGATGCTTGTCAAAAGGCCGGAAAAATAAGCCAACGTGATGAAATGCCACAAAATGCCATCCAAGTATGTGAAGTATTTGACATTTGGGGTATTGACTTTATGGGTCCATTTCCAAAATCTCATAATAATCTATATATACTCGTAGCCATTGATTATGTATCTAAATGGGCGGAAGCACAAGCTCTCCCAACTAACGATGCACGAGTTGTAGTCAACTTTTTAAAACGTCTTTTTGCAAGGTTTGGAACACCGAAAGCTTTAATAAGTGATCGGGGTACTCATTTCTGTAATAATCAACTTGAGAAAGTTCTTAAAAGATATGGAGTAACTCATAAAATCTCCACCGCATATCATCCACAAACAAGTGGACAAGTTGAAAATACCAACCGAGCCTTAAAACGTATTCTAGAGAAAACCGTAGGATCAAATCCAAAGGAATGGTCCATTAAATTGGAGGAAGCACTCTGGGCTTTTAGAACAGCCTACAAAACTCCAATTGGAACCACACCTTTTAGACTTGTTTATGGAAAAGCATGTCATCTTCCAGTAGAAATTGAACACAAAGCATTTTAGGCTTTGAAAACATGTAATCCTGATTTACATGAAGCTGGACGTCTACGATTAAGTCAACTAAACGAATTAGAAGAATTAAGACATGAAGCATACGAAAGTTCGTTAATCTATAAAGAAAGAACGAAGAAATAGCATGATAAAAGAATCAGAAGTTCAAAAGAATTTAAAGAAGGAGACAAAGTTCTTCTTTTCAATTCACGATTCAAGCTATTTCCTGGAAAATTGAAATCAAGATGGTCTGGACCATTCATAGTCAAAAGAGTTTTCCCATACGGAACGATAGAATTAATAAATTCAAATGGGATTGAATTTAAAGTTAATGGTCACAGAGTTAAACATTACATACATGGTCCGATGGAAGTCGACAACGAAGTTAATCACAATTTCGACACCACAGCTAACTAAGTGTGGGGAGAATCAAGTCTTTAAAGGATAATATGTATTTCTGTTAGAGTTAGATTGTCTGCTTTCGTGTAGTTCTCGAAAATGGAACCCGAATGGTCTTTCCCTAGCAGACCCTAAAGAACTAGTCTTCTTCCCCCATTCTGAATTTTTATTTTTTTTTAGGTTTTTACGAAATGAAGACTGCCTGTGAACTAAACCATGGTCTAATGCTACACGCTTTGATCACTAAACGTAATAATGACATACTACCTAGTGAATTAGTATCAGTAATCAGAGAAAGAATGGACGGAGTTAGAAAAGAATCCAGATGCGAAGATAATAAGTTACAATTTGGTAAAGGAAAATCAAAATCCGCAGCGAAAAGAAGAGCACGACACCTAGAAAGATGTCACAAATGCGGAAAATGGTCACATGGAGGTAAGTGTTCAAATAATCAAACCTATTCAAATACCGAATTTGTTACTTTATGCAGAGACGGACCGTTCATATGTTTAGAAGAAAAGACACTGAATGCTCGAGGTTACGCCTATGTAGCCATGGAAAACCAATTAAACCGACTATCTTATGAATGGGATAGATCATATAACTAAGAAATCTATTTCACAGGTATGTCTGTACAGTTTTTATTTTTATTTTTATTTTTAACCTTTTGATAATAAACGCTAATTTGTTCGCTAAAAAGTATTAAATTGGTATTGAATAAAATTAGGTTTGGCGACCGAAATTATTGATATCATTCAAAAATTTATTACATCACTGCGAAATTTAACGTTTATTCTTAAGGTATAAATATCTTTAATCAATCAACCCAAAATATTTCAAAAATTCGTCATGAGTTAAATTAGGTTTTGGAACCGAAATTACTTTACCGAAAAGAGGGGCGCATATTTTTGATAATATTTGATTGACTAAAGTGGGATAAAAAGACAAAAAGATTTTTAATTTTATTTTTACCATGTTTTTAAAATTAATATTTAAATCTTAATTTAATATTATAAACTTTGTAAAAACAATATATTTAAAATTGTAAATATTTGAAAAATTAATATAAGTTTGGTGTGAATTTATAATATGAATTTTTAAATTAAGTTTGGTGTGAATTTTTAATTTTTAAAATATGAATTTTTAATTTTATGCATTTCAAATTTTAAGTTTAGTATGAATTTTTAATATTAATTTTGAATTTTATATTTAAATTGTGTGAATTTAAAAACAAAAATTTACTTTATCTCATTAAGTTAAAAATATGATTTTTAAAATTCGTCGTAAGTTGAAGACTAGGTCTTTGAACCGAAATTGCTTCACCCAAGGGAGGGACGAGAACTTTTATTATCATTATTTTTAATCTTATTGATTTAAAGTATGCAAAAACATTAAAAAACCCAAAAATCTTAGCTTTTAAAACAATCGCTACAAAAAGACAAATTTTAAAATTTTGTCGAGGGACGGAGTAGGACATCGATCCGAAACGACCTCGTCCTAAATAACAAGGGAAACAAAATTTTAAAATTAAGTACTTAATTGTTTTATAAGTTAATGATTATAAAAAAAATATATATATCAAACTCCGCGACTCGCGGAGTTTGAAGGGTTATTCATCGCGAGTCGCGGAGGGACCAAAAACCAGAAAAAAAATAAAACGTAAAAAACAGATCAGTTCACTCCCCCACCCAAAAACACTGCGAAGAACAGCGAAAAAACCCGAAAATACACGAAAAAAACCCCCAAAATCACAATTTTTAACCGTTAATCACCAAATCTTTTACTAAAATCATGTTGAGAAGGATGATATCTAGGAATTACTCAAGAAAAACGGTAAATTTCTACACCTAAACACCATTTAATCCGAAATTAGTGTTCTTGAGCAATTGTTTCCCCAATTTGATTTTGATGCTTTTAGTGTAATTATGATTAAATTGTTTATGTATTATGCTTGTATAACCTAGATTGATGCTATTTAACATGATTAGAAGCCTTAAACTTCAAATTTTGAGTAATCTAGGGTTTGTGTTCTTGAGCAAATTTGGGGCTTTTTGATATAAACAGGTTATGGCCGATTTTTGTCATGAATTGTTGCTAAATTAAGTAGTGTAACATGTTTAGGTAGTTAAATGATCCAAACTTTGAGCCTAAACATGATTTTGAGAATTAAAGTGGACTTTTTCAAGTCTAAAATTCATGAACTTGATTTTTGAAAGATAATGCCATTTGAGACTTGTTTTAATTGCTAGTAATGATTATTTTGACATGTTATTTGAGTTGAATGCTTATGAACTTGGCGAACATTTTCGTATATGCTTATTTGAAAAAGTGTAGATTTGATAAAAATGTGAAAATGAGCTTAAGTTTGATATAAATTGATCATGTCATTGTAATTATTTTGATTGATGATTTTGCTGACACTAATGCATATTTGGATGCACAAAAATTGTGTTTGATGTGTTTTGCAGACTGAAAGGGGTGAATCTTCATCACAAGCCCGCAATGCTCCTGCTGAGAATGTGGAACAACAGGAGGTGGATAACTACTACAAGCAGGATATACCTCATCCAGTCATGACCTTTTCTGATATGCACTTGGAAGAGTTGCACCCGAACCTGAGATTTGACAGACTTTGGATAGATTATCCAAAATATCAAAGGGGTTTGCATACTCTTCATTCTAAGGTTGTTGAGGTACCAAGGGTCATAGAATGGGGACCCTTAGAAGCTGTAGAATTGGCCGGGCCAATTAGAGAATTACTTGTACAGAGGTATGGTAATTCTACTTTTAATGACTGGGTACGTTTATTCACCATGCGTAGACCTGTATATAAAGTATGGTGTGAAGAATTGTTATGTAGTATAGAGTTGAATGATCGGGTAGCTAGTTTAACCGATCATTCTTTTATTAGATTTTTGTTAGGCGGTTCGATGCGCCACATGTCTTTACTGGACATGGCTCAGGCTTTACGTATATATACGTCTGAGGAGTTAGCATCTGCCGATTGTAGAGGGTTGATACTAAACGGTAGAAAGATAGATGAAAATTTTGATACACACGGTGTGTGGAGTCAAATGACAAGCCATCACCATTTCAAAGGGGGAAATTACTCTTATTTGGATATAGATAGAGCCGAATTAAGAGTGATTCATAGGTTTTTAGCTAATTCGATTACACAAAGGGGTAAAAACAAGGAAAAGGTAAATGAACAAGATTTGTTTTACCATATGTGTATTCGAGACCCACAAAGCGCTGTAAGTATACCATATTGTGTGGGTTATTATTTATCAGCTATGGTTTGGGGGATGCGACCGCATAGCATAATAGGAGGTGGTATTTTTATTACTTTGATTGGTGAATATCTCGGTGTGGATATAAGTCAGGGGGGATTATTAATAGAAGAACCAGAACCCCGCGATACTATAGGTTTAAATGTATACCATGGTGCGAAAGTTTTGAAAAGGCGAAATAACGCCGCAGTACAATACCATGGTAGACATCCACAGGTTGAGAGAAACAAACAGCAAGGTAATGTAGGAGGGGGGAATGAGATGCAAGAAATGCAAAGGTTTATAGCTTCTCAGGAGTACGAAAATGCTAGACAGAGAGCATTTGAAGATTGGCAAGTTCATCAGAACCAAATCATATCTCATTGCCAACATATAGGTGGAAACTATATTCCTACACCGAAACCCATCTTCCCTCCCTGGTCTATAGAGATGCAGCCACCGTATCCTACGTATGACCCTGTCGAAGCATTCTATAGCACCTATGGTTATGCCTGGAACCCCTATTGGTACCAGTATCATCCCTAGTATATTTAATTTTTTTTATTTTGTAATTTGTAATGATTGATACGTTTAATACTTTTGTTAATATTGTAATCATTTTTATAATTGTCTAACTTTTATTCTTAGATTTTAATAATTTTTGAATATGGGGTAATATACCAAACTTCAAAAATATGTATATATGTTTGCAGTTTATCTTATGTACACAACAGGGTAAAACAACGCATTTTCAAAGACTGACATTAAGTTCAGCAAAAGCAACTAATTTTGACGACAAGATGCAAAATATATGTGAAATAACAACAAGACGGAATGAACAAATGATGTGCACCATTTATCATTCAGCAAACAAACGCCAATATATTTGGAAACTTTGGTAAAAATTTAATCATTTTCACACAAATCACCCTCAATAATTTAAATTATTACTGATTTCTTGCAAATGAGGGCATTGCAAGATCTTAAGTGTGGGAAGGGGTTAAATTCTTTCGGATTTTAAAATTTTTTACTTTATACACTTGGTTACCATAAAAAATACTAGTAAAGCAGTAGTTGTATTAGAATCTAGTGCTCTCTGATAATAAAGAACAGCCCTAGTCTTATATACTGACTACCCAATTCTAGTAAAATTTTTCAAAATTTTCAATTAAATGAACTCAAGATCATGTTTATATATATTTATGAACGATAAAACTAGGTTTTAACACCGAAATTATTGTTACCTCGGAAAGGATATAAATTGAGAAACAAACCAAAATGTTAAAATTCATTTAAAATGGAATAGAGGACGATAAAAAAGAAAATAAAAGCCAAGTGTGGGAAAATTTACCAAGTTATCTTAAACATATGTCACATATATCTGTAACAAATAACTGAAAATACTTTTGCTTTGGACTAAACTAAACTGTTTTACCCGATGAAAGAAAAGAAGAGATGGATCTACACGATGAATCAATTCCATCATTAAAAGGAAATAAAGTCTTCCGAAAAAGAAACGCGCTTCTTGATTTAGGTCATGAAGTTGTCGTCCAGACCAGCTGTAGGTTGACGAAAAATCCAGAAAAGTCATCACTAAAATCAGCAGGAAATCCACGGACCTCAGCATTAAACAGGGTCGCCAAGTGGTCAGATTTATCCTAACCATGAGAAGGATTTATCTCGTACAATGGGGGGGCACCATGCAAATTAGCTGGATAAGACTAATGAATCAGATCCCCATAAAGGATAATCTCCTTAAAGATTAAAAATCAGCTTTTAAGATTGATATTATTCAATCCTAGAGATTGACCTTAAAGATTGAGAATTCAAACTCATGGAATTCAATGATATCTAAACTCGAGCTTGAACGAGAAAATATTTTGATCAAAATTACAAACCGATTTGTTTTCTGAAAACCCTATTTTCAATGCGTTCATTACCATTGAACGTAAAATCCTAGGAATTCACCTGGAATTCATTAGGTCACCTGAACTAAAACGGGTATCAACCGTAAGAACGGTGGTTGCACAGTGGTCAAAGACAGGACCTTGTGCCATACCGAAAAATTATAAGGGTGAGCTTTACTATTGCTCCTACCAAGGATAGTAATTGCGTCCGACACGTTATAGACCATAATTAAAAGCATGTCAGGGGACATTGCCTTAACAGTTGCTTGTTCAACGCTTTCCTTTACAACCGGACGGTAGTTTACCGAAAGGTAATATACGGGACAAGTAAACTGGACGTGTTGCTTTCCAAATACAAGGTTAGCAAGTGGGTGACACAAAACCGCAAGTTTTGAGCTAAAATTTTCAAATCTGAAACCCACCAAACCCACAAAAATATTTTGCAAACACCGGTAAAGGGTTATTCCGGAAAACTTATCTAGGGTAAAAACTAGATTTAATTTTCAAAAGATCAAATGTTTTCATAAAGATCCAATTTCCTTAATGGATCTAAATTTTTATAGTCATGTGGGACTGTAAACCATATCGTTACTACCATTGTTTATATCACCGTATAGAAATCACTGATGTACAAAGTGTGAAGAATAAAGAAGTGATTCTAGTATTTCAAGACGATATTGCTTAAGGATAAGCAACGCTTAAGTGTGGGAATATTTGATAATGCTAAAAACGAACATATAATTCATAGCATTATTCCTCAAGAAAGACAAGCTTTTATGTCACAACCCTACTTTTTCCGTTATCTTTTTCCGTTAATTATTTAATGACCGTTAACTGTTAGTGTGCCACGTCATTTCTATGACCTATATTATTATTTTTGTGATATATATATATATATATATATATTAAATATTATGTGTTATGTGAATATATGTATTCATATTTTAATTTATACGTTTCTACGTCTCGCGGATTTCCATCCGGCGAATCTTTTCGGTTTTTTAAACCAACGGTCGAGCTTTCGGGATTTTTAAATCCTAAATATTTTAAATATGATATTTTAAGGTCATATTATTATTAGGTGTATTCATATTTATTTTTCGTCGCGCGTTTGTTATCTTTCCGGATTTTTAATCGCGTAATCGTGTTTTCGCGTTTCGGGGTTCGTTCGGGCTTTCGGGCCAAAAGTAATTTAACATTAAGTGAGATGGGCTAGTGGGGCCCACCCCACTCCCCTTGGATCGGCCGAAGCTAAGGGGGAGTATACTCCCATTTGCTTCTCATTTGTTTCCCATATTTTTTTTAGCAAGATATCCCTAAAACCTAATTCTCCTAATTTTCTCTCAACTCCTCCCTCCCCTCTCCCTTTGAGCCGTCGCCATCACCAACCCTAGCATCATCATCATCAAAAATTATTGCTTGATTTAAGAATTGAAGATCATAATCGCGTTCCTTGTTTCGTTCTCTACACGATTCTACTCTTTGATTCTCGATTAGGGTATAAACCCTAACCCTAGAACTTTTCATATTTATTTATATTTCTGTATTTTGAGTTTATATTATTAGTATGATGTATATTAGTTGTTGTAATGTTGTTTGGATGCGTAGAATTACTCGCTTGCATATGTTTTCGGTTTGTAAATTTTGGACAGCAGTTTGATTCGTGTTTTCTGACTTTGTAACTGATATGAATGTTAAAATAAAGTACATAAATGAGTTCCTCTCATCAAGACATTAATTTTAGACTCCGGATTCATGTCGTTTCGATTCCCGGAGCCCTAGATATGCTTAATTTGATTTTTGTTAAAGATTGAAGGGTGTTCTTGGCATGAACAAGGTTGAGTCCGACTTGGTGACTATCCTTGGTGTCTTTAGGGTGTGTTATTTGGTTAGGACTGATGGTGGGACAAATTTTCATGTTCGGGTCACCTAAATCCGAGCCACGGTTCACCCGTTGTGCCCGAATTACTGTTTTGAGTAAATTGTTTTCCCAAGTGTTGTCATGGCTGATATCCACGACCTAGGGACTGTTCTTGGAGTGTTCTTGAGTTCATAATTGTGTCGGGTGGTTTGAGTAGGTGAAGTTGCATATGTGGCTTGCCCGAAACCGACACCCGGGGCTCAAGATACGACCCGGTGAACTTTTAAACTTAAAACTTATGGTTAATGATTAAACTTATGTTAAAATTAATGGATTTCATTATTAATTAATTTCTTATGATAAAAGAAGTAATTATTATTATTTAAGACTTATGATATAAATATTTATTATATCATTTAATCATTAATTATGATTTAATTAACATTTTAATTAAACTTATGATTAATAATACTTTTATTATTAAAGGAAAATACTTATGATAAGTATTAAATTTGTTTTTGAGAAATTATTAAAAGACTTATAATAAACATTAAATAATTATTTATTTATTATAAGACTTAATTATTATTTAATTATAATTTATTTATTAAATACTTATGATTTAATAATTTTAATTAGAAACTTATGATATGACTAATAATTCATTATTAATTAATAATACTTATGATATGATTTAAAATTTATTATAAATTAATAATATTTATATTATGATTAATATTTAATTAATTAATTAAATACTTATGTTATACTAATTATAACATTTCAACTTATATTAACTTTAATAATTCATTTTATTTAATTAAACTTATGTTAAGACATTATTATACACTTTTGACTTTAAATAACATTATAACCTATGTTATTATTATAACTTACACTTTTAAAATTAATGTTGACTATGTTTGACCAAGGTTGACTTTTGAGTTGACTTTTGGTTGACTTTGACTTTCAGTTGACTTCTGTTGACTTTCTAAATAAGGAAACTTTCCTAACTTCAAAACTTTCTAAAAATAGAAACTTTCCAAAAATAGAAAACTTTCCAAAAATAGAAACTTTCCAAAAATAGAAACTTTCCAAAAATAGAAAACTTTCCAAAAATAGAAAACTTTCCAAAAATGGAAACCTGCTAAAAATAGAAACTTTCTAAAAAAAATAGAAAGTGTGTGTCCTTATGCTGTTCCAATCAAACCGATGCTTGCTGAGTAATGTTCTATGCCTACTTGCAACATGTACAATAGCTATCATACTAAGACTTGGCCTAAGTTAGTTATTTATTTCGACCTGCTTTATTTATAGGTCGGCGTTGTGATCTTTCTTGATCACTTTACTTTACTTGCTGTTCGCTTGTTTGTGAGATATCTTCAGTTGCTATTTAAGGTGAGTTATAGTCCCGTTTTTACATACTTTTCAAAGTATATTTTTGGGATGTGATTACATGCAGATTTTTATTTACGGTTAGACACAAGTAACAGTTAAATTTAATTATTCATTGTGAGTTGGACAAAAATATTCCCTAGTCTGGTAACTGTAATCATTGGTTTCTACCGGTGAACGCGAATCCTACGGATAGATCTATCGGGTTTGACAACCCCATTTCGAGCTAGTCGCGCTAGCAATTTATAATCGGAATGTTTAGTACTTCGTAATTTGTTGTAGATACACTGTCCAAGTGTATATTTTTTTTTATTGTGTTTGGCAAGGGTAAATAAAGGGTTAAGTGGTTACCAGGTGGCTCATTGATAATGGAATAATGTTTAATGTTTTCTAACATTTTTAAATCTTGTGGTCTAAAGTTTACTTATTTATTTAAACCTATAATTCACTCAACCTTTGTGTTGACAGTTTACTTGCATGTTTTCACAGGTACTTGAGTTATATGATGCTTCCGCTGTCGTTAGAAGAGTCTGCATGCATTTGGGCAGATTTTATGAAACTATTTATGAAACTTAAGCTTGCATTCTATTTTTGGATAATTTAAATTGTGGGTTTGTTGGCAAGGTTTTGTGTCAACTTTTGGATTATTAATATGTTGGGTTGTTTTAAACTACATATTTTGGTTTGTTTCCTTTTTGGGAAAACTTTTGAAATAAAAGAATGCAACTTTGTTTATTTAATTCATTTAAGTCCGATCAAGCTGTGGGACCAACTGACGGATCAGTTAAGTGTTTTGACGGGGTCGTCACATGTGGTATCAGAGCTCTGGTTGTAGGGAACTAGGCGGTCTTAATGTGGTCAACCCGTGGTTATTAGGGTGCATTAGAGTCTAGTCTACAGCCTGACCTTTTTGCTATAGCATTATTATGCATTTCATTTCGTATAAGTTATATTATTAGCTTTCATATCTTTTTAGTATGTGGTTTGCGGTTTTGCTGTTTGCAGATGTCGACTTCGAGCGATAACTCTGTTGCTGCTCCTGCTCCACCGTCTCCTGCTAGACGTCGTGCTAATCAACCAGAGATCGATGATCCTGTTCATTACTATTTTTCTACCATTACTCATATGAACCAGGCTTATAATGAGGTGACACGTATTAACGCCCTTAGTGACTGTTTGCGCACCTTGCCACATAATGAAGTTATGGACGAGATCCGTGCTGACATGGGTAACTTTATCACTTTCAAGCATAGGGTTGAGGATGCGAACCGCAAGCGTGATCGAGAAGTTAATGCTAAGTTCGAGGCTCTCGAGAGCACTGTTCGTGTGTTGAAGGAAGAGTTGGATGTTGTGAAAGGGAAGTTGCGTAAGTATGAGGATCCTGCTGAGACTCATGCTGGACCAGCTTATCACACCCGCTCTAAGCGAATGTGATATGATTATTCATATTGATTATTTATTTCATCAGACTTAATGTCCTTTTTATACATACATTTTGGGTTATGTACGGCGTTTTGCCGAGGATTTTATTAAGATTTTGTTATGGGATATTTTTTTCATTATGTATGGATGGTTATTTTTATGACATCTATTATCATTATCATGTTTTATTTCTGATGTTGTGGCTCTTGGCATGTTATATTATGCGTAATATATGTTCATGTATGTTAGGTGCTATGTATGTTGTATGATGTTATCATAAAATATGTATGCATGTGATGGTTATTTCTATAACAATCATAACTGTCATGTTATTACTCATAGTGTTAGTTGACTAATATCTTAATGGTTAGTCTTTTCGTGTTTTGATCTATTCCTTTATGACACTAGTATTATTCTTGGTACTAACGGATGTGTTATTCTATTTTGAAGATCATGCCTCCAAGAGAGTCCACTGAAGCGCGTATGCAACGCCTGATCAATGAAGGAATTGCTGCTGCTATGGCAGCAAATGCTAATGTTAACGCCAATGTGAACAACAACGTGGGATGCTCCCACAAAACTTTTATGGCTGGTCGACCCCAAGAATTCAGTGGTACGGAAGGACCAATAGGGCTTACTCGTTGGTTCGAGAAAATCGAATCTATTTTCAGGGTCAGTCGGGTCCGTGAAGAGGACAAAGTTAGTTTCGCTAGTTGCACTCTCAAGGATAGTGCCTTGACATGGTGGAACAATCTGGTTAGTAGTTTGGGAAGCGATGTAGCTTATGGTTTGGCCTGGAATGATTTTAAGGAAAGATTGATCGCCCGCTATAGACCTCGGGGTGAGCTTAAGAAGCTAGAGGTTGAGCTCAAGAATTTGAAAATGCATGGCACCGAGTTAGATGCCTATGAACGAAGGTTTTCCGAGTTAACTTTGCTGTGTTCTAGGGTTTATGCGGATGAGGACCGCAAAATTGAGGCTTACATTGATGGTTTGTCCGAGAAGATTGAACACGGGGTTGAGTCCAGTGAACCCCAGACTATTGAGGCAGCTATGTCTATGGCCCACAAACTTAATGACAAGGTGTTGAGAAGAAGCAAGACTACAGTTGTTGAAAGTAGTGAGGAGGTTGTCAAGAAGGCTGACAATGGGAAACGAAAGTGGGATAACAACCGCAATCAAAACCAGGGTCAGCAGAAGAAACAGGATACCTCAGGTGCTAATAACAGAAATCAGCGGGTGTGTCCTCGTTGCTATAAAGCTCATGATGGTTACTGCACAGTTACTTGTAAGAGGTGCTCTAAGCAAGGGCACATTGCTAAAGATTGTACAGTGCTTTTGCCGGGGTCTGCTACTCCCGCAACTGGTGGTAATAATAATAATGTTGGTAATAGAGGTGGTAACGGTAACGGTAATGGGAAATCGAATAATGGAGGTAATCCAAGGGTTTGTTATGAGTGTGGGAAGCCGGGGCATTTCCGAGATGCTTGTCCCAACAAGAAGACTGCAGAGACTGCACGCGGCCGAGCGTTCAACATTAATGCTAAGGATGCGGAGGAAGATCCTAAGCTCGTTACTGGTACGTTCTCAGTCAACGATTTATCAGTTTATGTTCTATTTGATTCAGGGGCTGATTTAAGTTTCGTGTCGAGTAAATTAAGTCCGAGAATTAAAACGCCGTTAACTCTCTTAGACAATACTTATGTTGTTGAAGTAGCTAATGGTAAGGAACTTACTGCTAAGACTGTACATCGTAAGTGTAACATTAATCTGGGTGGTAGGGATTTCGAGATAGATTTGATACCGATTGAACTTGGTAGTTTTGATATTGTTATTGGTATGGATTGGTTGTCCGCGAACCGTGCCGAGATCGTCTGTTATGATAAGGCTATTCGTATTACTGATGTGATTGGAGAGCCACTGATGGTCTTTGGAGATAAGAAATGCACACAGTTGAACCTTATTAGCTGTATGAAAGTTCGTAAACATCTCCGCAAAGGCTGTCATGCTATCCTTGCTCATGTTGTTGATCCTAGTAAGGAAGTAAAGAACGTTGATGACGTTCATATTGTTAGGGATTTTCCCGAGGTGTTTCCCGATGACTTACCTGGCCTTCCGCCGCAACGCGCGGTAGAATTTCATATTGATCTTGTTCCCGGCGCTGCTCCTGTAGCACGTGCTCCTTATCGTCTTGCGCCTTCTGAACTTCAAGAATTGTCAAGTCAACTCCGTGAGTTGTTAGACAAAGGTTTTATTCGTCCTAGTTCGTCCCCTTGGGGAGCTCCTGTTCTGTTTGTTAAGAAGAAGGATGGTTCTTTTCGTTTATGCATTGATTATCGTGAACTGAATAAGCTCACTGTTAAAAATCGTTATCCTCTTCCGAGAATTGATGATCTGTTCGATCAGCTTCAGGGTTCTTCTGTTTATTCAAAAATTGATCTTCATTCTGGCTATCATCAGTTGCGTGTTAAAGAATCTGATGTTTCAAAAACTGCTTTTCGCACCCGTTACGGTCACTTTGAATTTCTTGTTATGCCGTTCGGATTGACAAATGCACCTGCTGTGTTCATGGACCTCATGAACCGTGTGTGTAGACCCTATCTGGACAAGTTCGTTATTGTTTTCATCGACGACATCCTTATCTATTCTAAGAGTGATGAAGAGCACGAAGAACATTTGAGGTTAGTGCTTGATTTGTTAAAGAAAGAAGAGTTGTACGCTAAGTTCTCTAAGTGTGCATTTTGGTTAAGAGAAGTTCAGTTCCTTGGTCACATTGTTAGCAAACAAGGAATACAAGTTGATCCTGCTAAAATTGAGGCGATTGAAAAGTGGGAAACCCCGAAAACTCCTACTCAAATTCGTCAGTTCTTAGGATTGGCGGGTTACTATAGAAGGTTCATCCAGGATTTCTCTCGTATAGCGAAACCTCTGACTGCTTTAACGCATAAAGGGAAAAAGTATGAGTGGAAGGATGAACAGGAGAATGCTTTTCAGATTTTGAAGAAGAAACTGACTACCGCTCCGATATTGTCTCTACCGGAGGGTAATGATGATTTTGTTGTTTATTGCGATGCATCACGACAAGGCTATGGTTGCGTTTTGATGCAACGAAAGAAGGTTATTGCGTATGCGTCACGTCAGTTGAAGGTTCACGAACAGAACTATACAACTCATGATTTAGAGTTGGGAGCTGTTATTTTTGCACTAAAGATTTGGAGACACTATCTTTTAGGTGTTAAGAGTACTGTGTACACCGATCATAAGAGTCTTCAACATATTCTCGATCAAAAACATTTGAACATGAGACAACGAAGATGGATTGAGACGTTGAATGATTATGATTGTGACCTTTTGTATCATCCGGGTAAAGCCAATGTTGTGGCTGATGCTTTGAGTCATAAAGAAAGGGCTGAACCTCGAAGGGTTAGAGCTTTGAATATGATAGTTAGATCAAACCTCGTTAGGCAGATTCTTGAGGCACAACAAGAAGCCTTAAAGGAGGAGAATTTCGTGAAAGAGAATGTAGCCAAGGTAGCTAAGAAGTTTGAAGTTCGAGCTGATGGTACTAGGTACTTTGCGGGACGTCTTTGGGTTCCGAAATTTGGAGGTCTCCGACAGTTGATTCTAGATGAAGCTCATAAGTCTAGATACTCTATTCATCCTGGTTCAGGAAAGATGTATCCGGATCTTAAGGAGTTGTATTGGTGGCATAATTTGAAGGGTGACATAGCTAAGTATGTGTCTAAGTGTTTGACCTGTTCTAAGGTCAAAGCTAAACATCAAAAACCGTCCGGATTGTTGGTACAACCAGAAATTCCCGAGTGGAAGTGGGAAGGTATCACTATGGATTTTATCACTAAGTTACCAAGAGTTTCGGGTGGTTATGATGCGATTTGGGTGATTGTAGATCGACTCACTAAGTCGGCTCACTTTTTGCCGATTAGGGAAACCGATTCCATGGAGAAACTCACCCGTTTGTATTTGAAAGAGATTGTTTCGAGGCATGGTGTTCCCGTTTCTATAATTTCCGACAGAGATAGTCGATTTGTATCGAGATTTTGGCAATCGTTGCAAGAAGCCTTGGGAACTAGATTAGATATGAGCACCGCTTATCATCCTCAAACGGATGGTCAAAGTGAGAGGACCATTCAGACATTAGAAGATATGTTGCGAGCTTGTGTGATTGATTTTGGGAATGGGTGGGATAAGTATTTGCCGTTAGCTGAGTTTTCTTATAACAACAGTTATCACGCAAGTATTAAAGCCGCACCGTTTGAAGCTTTGTACGGTAGGAAGTGTAGGTCTCCTGTCTGTTGGAATGAGGTTGGGGATGCTCAACTCACGGGTCCAGAAATTATTCATGAGACTACCGAGAAGATTGTACGAATTAAGGAAAGATTGAAAACTGCTAGAAGTCGGCAAAAGAGTTATGCCGACAAAGGAAGGAAAGATGTTGAATTTCAAGTTGGTGATCGTGTTATGTTAAAAGGTTTCGCCTTGGAAGGGTGTTATTCGTTTTGGTAAAAGAGGGAAGTTAAGTCCTCGTTTCGTGGGACCGTTTGAGATCATTGAAAGAGTTGGACCGGTAGCTTATCGTTTGAAGTTGCCACAAGAACTCAGTGCCGTTCACGATGTTTTCCATATTTCGAACTTAAAGAGGTGTTTGGCTGAATTTGATCAGACTATTCCTTTGGAGGAACTTCAAGTTGACAAGCAATTGCATTTTATTGAGGAGCCAGTTGAGATCATGGACCGAGAGGTTAAGACTCTTAAACAGAGCAGAATTCCTATTGTTCGGGTCCGATGGAACGCTAGACGCGGTCCCGAGTTCACTTGGGAGCGTGAAGACCAAATGAAGCAGAAGTACCCGCATTTGTTCTCAGATGCCGAGTCAACCCCTGCGCCTGCTTAAATTTCGGGACGAAATTTCCGTAACGGGGAGGTACTGTCACAACCCTACTTTTTCCGTTATCTTTTTCCGTTAATTATTTAATGACCGTTAACTGTTAGTGTGCCACGTCATTTCTATGACCTATATTATTATTTTTGTGATATATATATATATATATATATATATATTAAATATTATGTGTTATGTGAATATATGTATTCATATTTTAATTTATACGTTTCTACGTCTCGCGGATTTCCATCCGGCGAATCTTTTCGGTTTTTTAAACCAACGGTCGAGCTTTCGGGATTTTTAAATCCTAAATATTTTAAATATGATATTTTAAGGTCATATTATTATTAGGTGTATTCATATTTATTTTTCGTCGCGCGTTTGTTATCTTTCCGGATTTTTAATCGCGTAATCGTGTTTTCGCGTTTCGGGGTTCGTTCGGGCTTTCGGGCCAAAAGTAATTTAACATTAAGTGAGATGGGCTAGTGGGGCCCACCCCACTCCCCTTGGATCGGCCGAAGCTAAGGGGGAGTATACTCCCATTTGCTTCTCATTTGTTTCCCATATTTTTTTTAGCAAGATATCCCTAAAACCTAATTCTCCTAATTTTCTCTCAACTCCTCCCTCCCCTCTCCCTTTGAGCCGTCGCCATCACCAACCCTAGCATCATCATCATCAAAAATTATTGCTTGATTTAAGAATTGAAGATCATAATCGCGTTCCTTGTTTCGTTCTCTACACGATTCTACTCTTTGATTCTCGATTAGGGTATAAACCCTAACCCTAGAACTTTTCATATTTATTTATATTTCTGTATTTTGAGTTTATATTATTAGTATGATGTATATTAGTTGTTGTAATGTTGTTTGGATGCGTAGAATTACTCGCTTGCATATGTTTTCGGTTTGTAAATTTTGGACAGCAGTTTGATTCGTGTTTTCTGACTTTGTAACTGATATGAATGTTAAAATAAAGTACATAAATGAGTTCCTCTCATCAAGACATTAATTTTAGACTCCGGATTCATGTCGTTTCGATTCCCGGAGCCCTAGATATGCTTAATTTGATTTTTGTTAAAGATTGAAGGGTGTTCTTGGCATGAACAAGGTTGAGTCCGACTTGGTGACTATCCTTGGTGTCTTTAGGGTGTGTTATTTGGTTAGGACTGATGGTGGGACAAATTTTCATGTTCGGGTCACCTAAATCCGAGCCACGGTTCACCCGTTGTGCCCGAATTACTGTTTTGAGTAAATTGTTTTCCCAAGTGTTGTCATGGCTGATATCCACGACCTAGGGACTGTTCTTGGAGTGTTCTTGAGTTCATAATTGTGTCGGGTGGTTTGAGTAGGTGAAGTTGCATATGTGGCTTGCCCGAAACCGACACCCGGGGCTCAAGATACGACCCGGTGAACTTTTAAACTTAAAACTTATGGTTAATGATTAAACTTATGTTAAAATTAATGGATTTCATTATTAATTAATTTCTTATGATAAAAGAAGTAATTATTATTATTTAAGACTTATGATATAAATATTTATTATATCATTTAATCATTAATTATGATTTAATTAACATTTTAATTAAACTTATGATTAATAATACTTTTATTATTAAAGGAAAATACTTATGATAAGTATTAAATTTGTTTTTGAGAAATTATTAAAAGACTTATAATAAACATTAAATAATTATTTATTTATTATAAGACTTAATTATTATTTAATTATAATTTATTTATTAAATACTTATGATTTAATAATTTTAATTAGAAACTTATGATATGACTAATAATTCATTATTAATTAATAATACTTATGATATGATTTAAAATTTATTATAAATTAATAATATTTATATTATGATTAATATTTAATTAATTAATTAAATACTTATGTTATACTAATTATAACATTTCAACTTATATTAACTTTAATAATTCATTTTATTTAATTAAACTTATGTTAAGACATTATTATACACTTTTGACTTTAAATAACATTATAACCTATGTTATTATTATAACTTACACTTTTAAAATTAATGTTGACTATGTTTGACCAAGGTTGACTTTTGAGTTGACTTTCGGTTGACTTTGACTTTCAGTTGACTTCTGTTGACTTTCTAAATAAGGAAACTTTCCTAACTTCAAAACTTTCTAAAAATAGAAACTTTCCAAAAATAGAAAACTTTCCAAAAATAGAAACTTTCCAAAAATAGAAACTTTCCAAAAATAGAAAACTTTCCAAAAATAGAAAACTTTCCAAAAATGGAAACCTGCTAAAAATAGAAACTTTCTAAAAAAAATAGAAAGTGTGTGTCCTTATGCTGTTCCAATCAAACCGATGCTTGCTGAGTAATGTTCTATGCCTACTTGCAACATGTACAATAGCTATCATACTAAGACTTGGCCTAAGTTAGTTATTTATTTCGACCTGCTTTATTTATAGGTCGGCGTTGTGATCTTTCTTGATCACTTTACTTTACTTGCTGTTCGCTTGTTTGTGAGATATCTTCAGTTGCTATTTAAGGTGAGTTATAGTCCCGTTTTTACATACTTTTCAAAGTATATTTTTGGGATGTGATTACATGCAGATTTTTATTTACGGTTAGACACAAGTAACAGTTAAATTTAATTATTCATTGTGAGTTGGACAAAAATATTCCCTAGTCTGGTAACTGTAATCATTGGTTTCTACCGGTGAACGCGAATCCTACGGATAGATCTATCGGGTTTGACAACCCCATTTCGAGCTAGTCGCGCTAGCAATTTATAATCGGAATGTTTAGTACTTCGTAATTTGTTGTAGATACACTGTCCAAGTGTATATTTTTTTTTATTGTGTTTGGCAAGGGTAAATAAAGGGTTAAGTGGTTACCAGGTGGCTCATTGATAATGGAATAATGTTTAATGTTTTCTAACATTTTTAAATCTTGTGGTCTAAAGTTTACTTATTTATTTAAACCTATAATTCACTCAACCTTTGTGTTGACAGTTTACTTGCATGTTTTCACAGGTACTTGAGTTATATGATGCTTCCGCTGTCGTTAGAAGAGTCTGCATGCATTTGGGCAGATTTTATGAAACTATTTATGAAACTTAAGCTTGCATTCTATTTTTGGATAATTTAAATTGTGGGTTTGTTGGCAAGGTTTTGTGTCAACTTTTGGATTATTAATATGTTGGGTTGTTTTAAACTACATATTTTGGTTTGTTTCCTTTTTGGGAAAACTTTTGAAATAAAAGAATGCAACTTTGTTTATTTAATTCATTTAAGTCCGATCAAGCTGTGGGACCAACTGACGGATCAGTTAAGTGTTTTGACGGGGTCGTCACATTTTAGTTGCAATTGTTCTATTTACAAGTGATATTCGTTTAAATAATAAAAGGTGAAGACAAAAGACAGATTCGACGAATTGAAGACGCAAACGACCAAAAAGCTCAAAAGTACAAAAGACAATCAAAAAGGTTCCAATTATTGATAAGAAACGTCTCGAAATTACAAGAGCACAAGATTCAAAACGCAAAGTACAAGATATTAAATTGTATGCAAGGACGTTCGAAAATCTGGAACCGGGACATGAGTCACCTCTCAACGCTCGACGCAACGGACTAAAAATTACAAGTCAACTATGCACATAAATATAATATAATATTTAAATAATTCTTATAATTATTTATATATTATAATAAATAATAAAAACCGTCGGCAAGAAAGACTCCAAACCAGAGTGAGCTGTAATTGCAAACTTCGCGACTCGCGGAGTTTGAAGGGTTATTCACCGTGAGTCACGGAGCCCCAAAAGTCAAAAATCCCTATAAAAGCAACCGAATTCTGATCGCAAATCATCATCTTTTTCTTCTTCTCCTCATACGTAAAATATATATATATATTTATAATTTATATTTTAATTTTAATTATAATTCTAATAATAAGGGTATGTTAGCGAATGTTGTAAGGGTGTAAGTCGAAATTCTGTCCGTGTAACGCTACGCTATTTTTAATCATTGTAAGTTATGTTCAACCTTTCTACATTAATGTCTCGTAGCTAAGTTATTATTATGCTTATTTAAAATGAAGTAATCATGATGTTGGGCTAATTACTAAAATTGGGTAATTGGGCTTTGTACCATAATTGGGGTTTGGACAAAACAATGACACTTGTGGAAATTAGACTATGGGCTATTAATGGGCTTTATATTTGTTTAACTAAATGATAGTTTGTTAATGTTAATATAAAGATTTACAATTGGGCGTCCCTATAAATAACCATTTACACTCGATCGGACACGATGGGCGGGGTATTTATATGTACGAATAATCGTTCATCTAACCGGACACGGGAATGGATTAATAGCCACTAGAATAATTAAAACAGGTGTGAGATTATGTACAAGGACACTTGGTATAATTGATAACAAAATATTAAAACCTTGGGTTACACTCAGTCGACATCCTGGTGTAATTATTAAACAAAGTATTAAAATCTTGTTACAGTTTAAGTCCCCAATTAGTTGGAATATTTAACTTTGGGTATAAGGATAATTTGACGAGGACACTCGCACTTTATATTTATGACTGATGGACTGTTATGGACAAAAACCAGACGGACATATTAAATAATCCAGGACAAAGGACAATTAACCCATGGGCATAAAACTAAAATCAACACGTCAAACATCATGATTACGGAAGTTTAAATAAGCATAATTCTTTTATTTCATATTTAATTTCATTTATTTTATATTTAATTGCACTTCTAATTATCGCATTTTTATTGTTATTGTATTTAATTGCACTTTTAATTATCGTACTTTTTAATTATCGCAAGTTTATTTTATCGCACTTTTATTATTCGCAATTTCATTATCGTTATTTACTTTATGCTTTAATTTAAGTCTTGTATTCATTTTTAATATTTTACATTTGGTTTCCACTGCGACTAAAGTTTTAAAATCGACAAACCAGTCATTAAACGGTAAAAACCCCCCTTTATAATAATAATATTACTTATATATATATTTGTATTTTTATAAAAGTAAACTAATATAGCGTTAAGCTTTGTTTAAAAAGATTCCCTGTGGAACGAACCGGACTTACTAAAAACTACACTACTGTACGATTAGGTACACTGCCTATAAGTGTTGTAGCAAGGTTTAAGTATATCCATTCTCTAAATAAATAAATATCTTGTGTAAAATTGTATCGTATTTAATAGTATTTTCTGCTAAAATTAATAACTATTTTATACCACTCCGCTACCACATCAGTCTTCCATACTTAGAGGTTCCAGATTTTCCATGATTGAAATTGTTAAATCTGAATCACTAGAGGATTCTGACTTAATGGTTTCTTCCTCGACAATCTCTGGATGAGTGGTTTGTGGTTCAGGAGGAATGATTAGTGGTTCAGGATCTCTGAATTGTTCTTGAATATCCTCCGGATTCTCAATTGTGAGGTCGGGTTCAAAAAATGGATTATCGAAAATTTGAATTGGAGTACTTGGTCGACTAGATGATGATTCTAAAGAAAAATCAACGGCGACAATGTTGGCTAGATCTCTTGATCGAGTTACAGGTGGTGAACATATAAAAGGTGGTGAACGTTTTGCTCGGTGCATTCACTGAATATCCTATTAGTTATAAAGATAAAAATTATATAAGTTATCAAATTAATAGACATTTCTGATTTTGCCCAGGTTTCGAATAGCCAATAGTTGCAGCAGGTAGCCAGGACCCTTTAAATCGAAAGCCCACAACTCGCCACTAACAAATCCAACTATTACTACGAACCAGAAAAATTTGGATGTCTATCAATTTAACCGCTTAAAATAATTTTTCGCCGAAATTTTGAAATAAAAATCTATGTCCTAAAAACTAGAGCGTCGAGAAATAAGAAAGAAAAAGAGTGCGTTGGAAAACGTCGAAAAATAAAAGGTCGAAAAATAATAATAAGAAAGTAAAGCGTTGAAACTTAAAATTCTAAAAAAAAAACTTAAGACTAAAAGTTGCGTCTAAAGGTATTAAAGCTTAAAAGGAATTCTATATCCAAAACGGCAATAACTTAATTAGGCACTAAAATCTATAAAATATTAAAGCGATAAGCGACGTCGTAATATTTTAAGGCGTCTAAATCTTAATCTAAAGGAAAAGCACTTAAGGAATTTTACGGCAAATCTTAGAAATCTAACAATAAAAATAAACTACGACAAAAACTAACTTAAAACTAATTACGAAAGATAAAAATACAAATTACAATTAAACGATTAAAAAGATACAAAATTTAAAAATAAAACTAAAGTTATAAAAAATATTATTTTTATATTATTATTTAATAAAAGTATTAATTTTATATATTAATCAAACTTATTTAAAACTTAAATATACAAATTTAATTAAAACTAAAATTAATTATTAAATAACTAAACCCTAATTATTATTAATTAATTATAACTAAAATCATAAAAACCCTAACTGTGTAATTAATGCGTACCAGGTCAGGCGTGTCAGAATTCTCCGCGAGTGCAGATTTCTGAAGCCCAATAACTCCGCGAGTGCGGAGGATGCAGATTCAGATGATGTGCAGGTTCAAATTAAGCAGGTTCAGTTTTTTTTTTAAAATTTTAATTTTCTGTTTTGTTTTTTTTATAAAATATAAATTAAATAAAACTTAAATTTTAACGATTACTTATTAGATTTTTATAATTCTAAAAAAAATAAACTTTTTAATTAAATCACCTAAATAGATATATATTTTTTTTAATTTTTTATATTTTTGTTTTTAATATTTAAAACTTATATTTTTACAAAAATAGATTAAAACTTAATAAAAATCTTTTTTTTCTTTTTTTATATAGCGTTTCGCTTCGGCGTTGAATTTTCCCCGGCAGCGGCGCCAAAAATACTTGATGTGTGCGAGGTAGTATATGAAATAGTTATATTTTTATTGCGAAATACTATTAAATACGATACAATTTTACACAAGTTATTTATTTATTTATAGAGTGGATATACCTAAACCTTGCTACAACACTTATAGGCAGTGTACCTAATCGTACAGTAGTGTAGTTTTTAGTAAGTCCGGTTCGTTCCGCAGGGAGCTAGCCAAGTTTAACACTATATTTTTAAACTATATTTGTATAAAAATATTTAAATAAGTAATATTATTATTGTTATAAAAAGGGGGTTTTACCGTTTAATGATCAGTTTATCGATTTTATGTCTTAAGTCACAATTAAAACCTAATGTAAAATATTAAATATATAAATGACTTAATTTAAAGCGTAAAGTAAATAACAATAATAAAAGTGCGATAATTTAAAGTGCAATAAATAAAATGACGATAAATAAAATTGCGATAATTAAAAATTACGATAATTAAAAATGCAATAAGATATAAAATAAAGGAATTATGCTTATTTAAACTTCCGTAATCATGATGTTCAACGTGTTGATTTTAATTTATTACCATGGGTTAATTGTCCTTTGTCCTGGATTATTCGGTATGTCCATACGGTTTTGTCCATAATAGTCCATCAGTCATAAATATAAAGTGCGAGAGTCCTCGTCAAATTATCCTTATACCCGAAGTCAAATATTCCAACTAATTGGGGATTCAAACTGTAACAAGATCTTAATACTTTGTTTAATGAATACACCAGGTTATCGACTGCGTGTAATCCAAGGTTTCAATACTTTGTTAACAATTACACCAATTACCCTTGAATGTAATTGTAGTGACCCGAACTTTTCCATGTTTATATATATTAATTGAGATTGATATTTACATGATTAAATGTTTCCAACATGTTAAGCAATCAAACTTGTTAAGACTTGATTAATTGAAATATGTTTCATATAGACAATTGACCACCCAAGTTGACCGGTGATTCACGAACGTTAAAATTTGTAAAAACTATATGATGACATATATATGGATATATATATAGTTAACATGATACTATGATAAGTAAACATATCATTAAGTATATTAACAATGAACTACATATGTAAAAACAAGACTACTAACTTAATGATTTATAAACGAGACATATATGTAACGATTATCGTTGTAAAGACATTTAATGTATATATATCATATTAAGAGATATTCATACATGATAATATCATGATAATATAATAATTTAAAATCTCATTTGATATTATAAACATTGGGTTAACAACATTTAACAAGATCGTTAACCTAAAGGTTTCAAAACAACACTTACATGTAACGACTAACGATGACTTAACGACTCAGTTAAAATGTATATACATGTAGTGTTTTAATATGTATTTATACACTTTTGAAAGACTTCAATACACTTATCAAAATACTTCTACTTAACAAAAATGCTTACAATTACATCCTCGTTCAGTTTCATCAACAATTTTACTCGTAAGCACCCGTATTCGTACTCGTACAATACATAGCTTTTAGATGTATGTACTATTGGTATATACACTCCAATGATCAGCTCTTAGCAGCCCATGTGAGTCACCTAACACATGTGAGAACCATCATCTGGCAACTAGCATGAAATATCTCATAAAATTACAAAAATATGAGTAATCATTCATGACTTATTTACATGAAAACAAAATTACATATCCTTTATATCTAATCCATACACCAACGACCAAAAACACCTACAAACACTTTAATTCTTCAATTTTCTTCATCTAATTGATCTCTCTCAAGTTCTATCTTCAAGTTCTAAGTGTTCTTCATATATTCTACAAGTTCTAGTTACATAAAATCAAGAATACTTTCAAGTTTGCTAGCTCACTTCCAATCTTGTAAGGTGATCATCCAACCTCAAGAAATCTTTGTTTCTTACAGTAGGTTATCATTCTAATACAAGGTAATAATCATATTCAAACTTTGGTTCAATTTCTATAACTATAACAATCTTATTTCAAGTGATGATCATACTTGAACTTGTTTTCGTGTCATGATTCTGCTTCAAGAACTTCGAGCCATCCAAGGATCCGTTGAAGCTAGATCCATTTTTCTCTTTTCCAGTATTTTTATCTAAGGAACTTAAGGTAGTAATGATGTTCATAACATCATTCGATTCATACATATAAAGCTATCTTATTCGAAGGTTTAAACTTGTAATCACTAGAACATAGTTTAGTTAATTCTAAACTTGTTCGTAAACAAAAGTTAATCCTTCTAACTTGACTTTTAAAATCAACTAAATACATGTTCTATATCTATATGATATGCTAACTTAATGATTTAAAACCTGGAGACACGAAAAACACCGTAAAACCGGATTTACGCCGTCGTAGTAACATCGCGGGCTGTTTTGGGTTAGTTAATTAAAAACTATGATAAACTTTGATTTAAAAGTTGTTATTCTGAGAAAATGATTTTTATTATGAACATGAAACTATATCCAAAAATTATGGTTAAACTCAAAGTGGAAGTATGTTTTCTAAAATGGTCATCTAGACATCGTTCTTTCGACTGAAATGACTACCTTTACAAAAATGACTTGTAACTTATTTTTCCGACTATAAACCTATACTTTTTCTGTTTAGATTCATAAAATAGAGTTCAATATGAAACCATAGCAATTTGATTCACTCAAAATGGATTTAAAATGAAGAAGTTATGGGTAAAACAAGATTGGATAATTTTTCTCAATTTAGCTACGTGAAAATTGATAACAAATCTATTCCAACCATAACTTAATCAACTTGTATTGTATATTATGTAATCTTGAGATACCATAGACACGTATACAATGTTTCGACCTATCATGTCGACACATCTATATATATTTCGGAACAACCATAGACACTCTATATGTGAATGTTGGAGTTAGCTATACAGGGTTGAGGTTGATTCCAAAATATATATAGTTTGAGTTGTGAACAATACTGAGATACGTATACACTGGGTCGTGGATTGATTCAAGATAATATTTATCGATTTATTTCTGTACATCTAACTGTGGACAACTAGTTGTAGGTTACTAACGAGGACAGCTGACTTAATAAACTTAAAACATCAAAATATATTAAAAGTGTTGTAAATATATTTTGAACATACTTTGATATATATGTATATATTGTTATAGGTTCGTGAATCAACCAGTGGCCAAGTCTTACTTCCTGACGAAGTAAAAATCTGTGAAAGTGAGTTATAGTCCCACTTTTAAAATCTAATATTTTTGGGATGAGAATACATGCAGGTTTTATAAATGATTTACAAAATAGACACAAGTACGTGAAACTACATTCTATGGTTGAATTATCAAAATCGAATATGCCCCTTTTTATTAAGTCTGGTAGTCTAAGAATTAGGGAACAGACATCCTAATTGACGCGAATTCTAAAGATAGATCTATTGGGCCTAACAAACCCCATCCAAAGTACCGGATGCTTTAGTACTTCGAAATTTATATCATATCCGAAGGGTGTCCCGGAATGATGGGGATATTCTTATATATGCATCTTGTTAATGTCGGTTACCAGGTGTTCACCATATGAATGATTTTTATCTCTATGTATGGGATGTGTATTGAAATATGAAATCTTGTGGTCTATTATTATGATTTGATATATATAGGTTAAACCTATAACTCACCAACATTTTTGTTGACGTTTTAAGCATGTTTATTCTCAGGTGATTATTAAGAGCTTCCGTTGTCGCATACTTAAATAAGGATGAGATTTGGAGTCCATGCTTGTATGACATTGTGTAAAAACTGCATTCAAGAAACTTATTTTGTTGTAACATATTTGTATTGTAAACCATTATGTAATGGTCGTGTGTAAACAGGATATTTTAGATTATCATTATTTGATAATCTACGTAAAGCTTTTTAAACCTTTATTGATGAAATAAAGGTTATGGTTTGTTTTAAAATGAATGCAGTCTTTGAAAAACGTCTCATATAGAGGTCAAAACCTCGCAACGAAATCAATTAATATGGAACGTTTTTAATCAATAAGAACGGGACATTTCAGTAATCCACCCCTGTTTCAACGAGTCCATTGACTATTAATCCATCCCCGTGTCCGGTAAAATGAACAATTATTGGTATTTATAGATACTTCGTCCATCGTACCCGATTAAGCGTATGTGGTTATTTATAGATATGTCGAATTGTAACCTTTAATATTAAATTAACGAGGTATCGTTTAGTTAATATAAAACCCATTAATAGCCCATAGTCTAATTTCCACAAGTGTCGTTCTTTTGTCCAAACCCCAATTATGGTACAAAGCCCAATAACCTCGTCTTTAATATTTAGCCCAACATCACGATTACTTCGACTTAAATAAGCATAATAATAACTTAGCTACGAGACATTAATTTAAAAAGGTTGAACATAGCTTACAATGAGTATTAATAGCGTAGCGTTACACGGACAGAGTTTCGACTTACAAACTTAAAACATTCGCCACTATAACCTTATTATTATTAAACTTAAATTAAAATTATAAAATATAAATATAAATATATCGTAGATAGATAGATAGAAAAAGGTGTGTTTAATCGATCAGAATGCGCGGCCTTTTATAGGCCCACGTTTAACTGTTGAGCTCCGCGAGTGCGGAGGTTTTCTTCATCATAGCTCCGCGAGTGCGGAGGTCTGGATTCCAGCTCATAGATCAAATTCAAAACGTGGGCTGCGTATAATTATAATATATAATAATATATATAATTAATTATATATTATATTATATTCTTGTGCATAGTTGACTTGTAATTTTTGGTCCGTTGCGTCGCGCGCTGAAAGTTGGTTCATGTCTCAGTTCCGGATTTTGGAACGCCTTTTCGTATAATTTAATATCTTGTACTTTGCTTTTTGTAGCTTGTACTCTTGCCATTTTTAGACGTTTCTCATCAATAATTTGAACCACTTGGATTGTACTTTGTACTTTTTAGCTTTTTGGTCGTTTGCGTCTTCAAATCGTCGAATCTGTCTTTTGTCTTCACCTTTTATTATTTAAACGAATATAACTTGTAAATAGAACAACTGCAACTAAAAGCTTGTCTTTCTTGAAGGATAATGCTATGAAATATATGTTCATTTTTAGCATTATCAATCACCAAAGGTGTTGAAGTACAAATTGCTTCACTAATCAAATCCCTAAGAAAAGCTAGGCAACTTATATAATCAAAGTAAAGCTTTAAACAATCAAAGTAATGGATCTTTAACCAAGCACAATAATTATCAACTCATTCAAACACCCAATTCATAAATTAGGGCAAAATTCAAGCATCAAGTTTACAAATCAAGTGAACACAAGTAATCTAAGCTATAATCATTGCATAAACAAGAAATAAATAAAAGAAATAACAATCATTTATCATTACAACTAAAATGGAGAAAAGGTGCTACCAAAATGGAGAAGAATCACTAAAATGGAGAATGGATGATGGAAATGGAGCTTCAATCTTCATGGATTTAGAGTTAGGAGCATGGAATTGGCCTTCATCTTGATGGAATCATGATTGGAACCCATTTAGGGCTTCAAAGCGGCCTAAGGAAGCAGCTCTCTTCAACAAAAACCCCAAAAATCGTATTTATAGTCGACCTGAATTTCTGCCTGAAAATAGGTCTGGAAAGACGTTCCAGAAAATGGAACCCCGTTCCAGAAAGTGGAACCCCGCTCCTGAAACTGCCTAGAAATCCCATTTTTGTTTTGTTCACCAAATCATCATTTTCTTCAAATAAGAACGTCGTTCTGGTCGTTTGGAACGTCGTTCATGGCTAAAACTTGGCTTTTTAACCCAAAAACTTCACTTGATTCATTCCTTAAGCCCAAGTGTTGATTCCTTTGCATAAATATGATCTATTAAACGATTTTTGCTCCGAAACGACCAAATACCACAAACCGCTCACTAATCATCACAAATCATATCGATATGCCATGAAAATAGGGAGATATTGCGAAGATAAATATGTATATTTTGAGCAATATCAGCATGCTTTTTAATATTAAAATCTTTATTCTTGTTCTTTAAATCCTAGAAATATGTCAGCAAGTAAAACCCTGTTATCATCAGTTATTAAGAAATCTGTCCCTAAACTCGAATTTCCACTAAACCCAGATCGAAGAATCGCTAATCAAATTTCATGATCTCTGATAGATTCTCAAACATTCGATCACACTCATTTTCCTTTCAATCCCTCAACAATTTTGACATAATCGAACCCTACATTTCACTTTCTTTCCGCCTTTATATATCGAAAGATTTTGACCGAGCTAATGAAATCTTGAATCAATTAGCAGTCAATAAAGATATCAAAAACTCCCATTGAAAAGACCAGATCTTTTTTTTGATGAGAAAAATGGGTTCTTTAATAAGGTTGTTATTGCTAAGCTGTTTAACACTCTGTTCTGTGTTTATGCTGATAATTACAGGTTTAATGAGAGTTTATAGGTTTTTGATTACATGAAATGTAATGGTTTTAGTAAGATTGATGATCAGTCCTGTATGGTATTTTTGCATGCAGCAGAAAGATACCAAAAGTTTGAATTGTTATCGGATTTCTTTCGAAAAATGTTAGATTTGGGTGTTAAGATCACGGTTTGTTCGATGACAATGGCGGTATCGGCTTTGTGTAAGCTTGGGGAGAACAGTAAAGCGAGAGAATTGATAAATGAAATGATTATTAAAGGGATTAAACTGAGTGCGTATACATATAATGAGTTGATGTTTTCACATTTAAAGAGTTCAGAGTTTAGTAAAGTAGAGATGACGTTGGATTTAATGAAGAAGGAAGGTGTCTCGTACTGTGTGGAAACTTATACGCTTTTAATCGAGTTGTATTCCAGATTAGGAAACATTGAAAAAGTAGGCAAGGTGTTTGATAAAATGCTCGAGAGAGGTATTCTGCATGATGTGTATGCATACAACGCAATGATTAGATGTAGTTGTAAGCTAGGGACGTTGAAAAGGGCTTTTGAATTGTTGTATGAATTGGTCGAAAGGGGTGTTGTCCCGAATGCACATACTTATGGAGTCTTGATCAATGGCTTATGTGAATCAGGGGAGATGAAAGATGCAGAAGATTTGTTAATTAAAATGCAAAGCAAAGGTATTGAGTGGATGATTTTAGAGTTAATACGTTAATCTATGGTTATTGTAAAAAAAGAAAACGTTGACGAATGGAATAAGCTAAACAACGGTTCGTGTGTGCTTCAGGATGAGAATAAAGTGGATAATTCGAATATGCCTACCATGTCCAGTCGACCTTTTGATCCTCGTGTAGTGAAAGACAAGAACAAGGAAAAGATGGCTAAGGTTTCGTTTGTGCATAGGGATGAAGAGGATGTGAACATGTCGAAGGATGATGGTAAGAAGTTCGTGCTTAGGAATGAAGACAAAACTGGCGATTCCGATAACATTGGTCTCGGGTTTTGCGAAGTGGATCGGAACATTGGTTTTTGTAAAAGTCTTGTGATGGAAGGTTCGCTTCCTGTTCCCGTGTCGGGTGTTAGGATTGGTAGCGGCTCGACAAAGGTTTCTTCATATGCGATTGAGAACCGCGGAGGCAAGAAATTCAATCGTTTGAAGGTTGATGGTGTGGTTGTTAAGCCGATCATAAAGACTCGGAAGAGGAATGGTAAGGGTAAAGAGGTTGGTGGGTAGTTCTGGACCGGTGTTGGTTAGTGTCCTTTATGTAGTTTTCGTTTAGATTTGGTCATTGTCTATGATTGTTTTGTTTGTGGTTTTTTGTTTGAGACCCATGTACGATTTTGTGTTAAGGTTGTTCAAGGCTCGGTTTTAGTTAGCTTTAGGCTCTTTTGTTGTTTTTTAGGGATCGTTTTCTTTTTCTTTTTTTTCGGAAAGACAAGGCCCCAAAAGTGAGGTTGGTGGGATTGAACTTGGGTCTCCTTTGGAGATTTCCAAACACCTAACCACTCAACCACTCCTTTGGGGTTTGAGATCGTTTTCTGCTTCCGAGCCCTGATTTGCGTTTGGTCAGAGTGTACTTTTGTTCGTTTTTTTCATCGATTGATGAAAATACATTGTTTTATGTTATTGTTATTTTAGCGCGAAAAAAAAAATAATAATAAAAAAAACGTGCATAAAAATTTGGAAATAATGCATGCAAAAAAAACCAAACTAAAAATAAATTAACGTAAACAACAATCATTTCTGATTAACATTACGAATAGTTCGATACTAATAACAAACTCCGGATTCAACAAAATTACTTATTGAAAAGTATTCCCCTTAAATTGATAAGAGATTACTGAAAGGTTATGTTCCATTAACCACAAAATTAATGTTGAAAACCAACGCGAAGGCAAAATCGGTGTTGAAACCATCGATTTTGCGGTGAGATATTAATGTGTAATTCAGACATCGATCTTTTAGTGAATCCTTATGGTCTTATGGTTTGCTTAATAGAGAAGTTTTTCATCGATGAATACATACATCTTTAGATTGATACAATGAGTTAGAAATAAGCAATTTCTATGATTAGCTCACCAACGTTTTTTAATATAATATAATATCTTGTATTTTATAAAATGATTCACTATCTTATAAAACATGCTTAAAATTATTAAAATGCTTGATAATTTTTTTAAAATCAATTTTACGTATAGAATATAAAAAGGAAATTATATAATCTCGACGTATTATAAACCAGTATCAAGTTATCAATTAATAATAATAATAAATAACATAATAATAGTAATAATCTTGATATAATAACTCTTGAAGATTGAAGAATACCGAGTATATCTCTAACTATATGAACTATACAATATGAGATAATACAGAAATAATATCAACGGATAGTAATAGTAATCCACTAATCTTGATATATATATACACTTTAAAAAAGAAAATATCCTTAATCCTTAATAAGATGCCCTGCTTATATATTTATATATATACAGTAACATCATACGTACGTAGCATACTTTTATAAATTAAAATATTTCTTCTTGTTATCTTAAACCCTAGACTAGAAATATGTCATCGAGTAAAACCCTGTTATCAGCTTTTAAGAAATCCGTCTTCAAACTCCCAATTCCACTCAACCCAGATCGTAAAGTTGCAAATCAATTTTCACGATCGCTAACAATGGCTGTCTCGGCTTTGTGTAAGCCTGGGGAGAACAGTAAAGGGGTTACTTAAACCTAATAATGTGTACACATATAATGCATTGATGTCTTCACATTTAAAGAATTCGGAGTTTAGGGAAGTAGAGAAGGTGTTTGTTGAAATGCTTGAGAGAGGTATTGTGCCTGATGTGTATGCATACAATGCAATGATTAGATGTACTTGTAAGCAAGGGATGTTGAAAAGGGCTTTTGAATTGTTCGATGAAATGGCCGAAAGGGGTGTTGTCCCGAATGTACATACTTATCGATTCTTGCTCAATGGGTTATGTAAATCAGGGGAGATGATAGCTGCAAAAGTTTTGTTAATTGAAATGCAAAGTAAAGGTATTGAGGTGAAAGATTCTATAGTTAATAAGTTTTTTTTTTTTTTTTTTTTTTTTTTTTTTTTTTAAGTTACCGCAATTCAATACTTGTGGAAATATCTCAAGTATAGCGTTTTTTTTTTTTTTTTTTTTTTTTTAAATCAAAAACTATTACAAGGTTAGGGCATACCCACAACCCACTACCAACATACAAACAATAACGATACCTACCTAAACAGTGCAATACAAACAAAAACATACAAAAAAAACCCCAAATTCAAATTGAAGAACTGTTACCCAGCAACAATCGATCCTTCTCTATATGCATGCTCCAAATTGCAGCAGCTTTCTTCACTGAAGGAGTATTCTTCACTCTTAAAGTTGCCAATTTCATCATTATACCCACTTCAATGAACTTCAATACCTCTCTCTCATTTCTCCTTTTTCCTTTGAATACTCTGCAATTCCTTTCCTGCCATAATTGATAAGCAGTAGCAGCAAGTTAATCTATGGTTATTGTAAAAAAGGAGACGTTGACGACGCGATTAAGTTGATGAGTTTAATGGAGAAGAAAGGGTTCGAACCTAGTGTCATTTCGTATAATAGTATTGCTAACGGTTTGTGTAAGGCAAACCGACACGAAGAAGCAAAGACATTATTGTTTACGATGGTGGAAAAAGGTGTGGCTCTAAATATGTTTTCTTACAGGATGTTGATTGATATATTTTGTAAGCAAGGGGATTTAGCCGAAGCTAAAAGGAGGTTGAGAGAGATGGAAAGTGAAGAAATGAAACCGGATGTTTTTACGTATAATGTTTTTATTAATGGTTATTGTAAGAAAGGGTTAATAAAGGTAGCATACAAAATAAGGAATGAAATGGAAGAGAAGGGGGGGGGGGGGGGGGGGGTGATGCCGGATGTTTACACGTACAATATTTTAGTTCTTGAGGAATGTATGGCTGGTAGAGTAGATGACGCAAAGAAGGTGTTTGATGAAATGCCTCAGAGAGGTTTAGCTCGAAATCATGTAAGTTATACGACTATGATTTCTAGTTTGTCTAATAAAGGAAGAATGGAAGAAGCTAAAAGGACATTGAGAGAGATGGAAAGTGAAGGAATCAAACCGAATGTTATGATGTATAATTGTTTAGTTACTGGGGAATGTATGGCTGGTAAAGTAGACAATGCAAAGAAGTTGTTTGATGAAATGCCTCACAGAGGTTTAGCTCAAGATGCTGTAAGTTATACGGCTATGATTTCTGTTGAAATAATAAGGTCAAATATGGGAGACAATATTAGGTGAGTTCTATAGTCAACAAACACATGCAAAGTTGTGTTTTGAAGACTTTTGTGCACAAATTATTTACCATGATGTCATTCTCTTCTACTATAAATACATGATCTTGCAAGCTTCAAAATGCATCCCAACACATTCTTCCTTCTTGTGTTCTAGTAGTCTAATAGAGAGTTTGTGAGATATATCTCCTAATTACAAGAGATATAAAACTTGGTACTTATCCTTGTAATTAGAGCGAAGTGTAATTCCTATTATTCATATTAGTGAAACATTTCTTTCTTTGCCCGTGGTTTTTACCCTATTGGGGTTTTCCACGTTAAATCTTGGTGTTTCTTTATTGTCATTATTTCAAGTATTACTAGCAGGTTTGCTATAATTCGGTGTCGCTTTTCTCAACAAGTGGTATCAGAGCTAAGGTCTAATATCTTGTGTGTATTAATCTACTTATCGTATGCTCTGTGGTTTCCACACTGGTGGACTTTCACATCAGAAAATAAGTAAGGTTATTTTCACTCGATAAAAGTTCTCAAGTACTATTTCTCGAAAAGTAGTATTGTCGAAAAGAAGATTGTAATTATAGCAATGTCTACAAAATTCGAAATTGAAAAGTTCAACGGAAGTAACTTCTCGTTATGGAAACTAAAGATGAAAGCTATCCTGAGAAAGGATAAGTGTTTGGCAGCCATCAGTGGACGTTCCGCCGAAGTCACTGATGAAAAATGGGAAGAGATGGACGGCCAGGCTATCGCAAATCTTCATCTGGCACTAGCAGATGGCGTTTTGTCTAGCATAGAAGAAAAGAAGACGGCGAAAGAGATTTGGGATCACCTCGTAAAATTGTACGAGACCAAATCACTCCACAACAAGATATTCCTTAAGAGGAAACTTTATGCGCTACGCATGAATGAATCTACTTCAGTTAATGAGCACATTAATTCTTTGAATACTCTATTTTCTCAACTCGCTTCGTTAAGTTGCAATATAGAGCCAAAAGAACGTGTTGAACTTTTACTTCAGAGTCTACCTGACTCGTATGATCAACTCATTATTAACTTAACCAATAATGTTCTCTCGGAGTATCTAGTCTATGATGAAGTTGCGGCTGCTATTCTAGAAGAAGAAAATCGGTGCAATAACAAGGAGGATAAACAGGCCGGTTCACGACAAGTGGAGGCCTTGGTGATGTCAGGAGGGAGATCAACGGAACGTGGCCCAAGTAGGAGTTACAATCATGGTAAACCGAAGTCTAAAAAGAAGAAGACCTATACATGCTACAATTGTGGCAAGAAAGGTCACCTGAAGAAGGATTGTCGGAGTTTAAATAACTCAAATCCTCAAAGAAATATTGCAAGCACTTCAGATGATGGGACTGCTTTGGTTAGTGAGGCAGTGGTAGCAAATGAAGGCAGAAAGACATTTGTTGATGTCTGGTTATTTGACTCGGGAGCTACTTTTCACATGACCCCTAGAAGAGAATGGTTCAAACAATATGAACGTATCTCAGGAGGATCTGTATACAGTTGCAATGATCATGAACTAAAGATCATTGGAATTGGAGATATCATTCTGAAGATGCACGATGGTATAGTTAGTACTATTCAAGGTGTACGATACGTGGAGGGTTTGAAGAAGAACTTATTGTCTTTAGGACAATTGGATGATCTTGGTTGTAAAATGGTGATACATGAGAAGATCATGATAATCAAGAAAGGCGCGGTTGTACTTATGAAAGGAGAAAAGGTGGGTGCTAATTTATACATTCTGAAAGGCGAGACGGTACATGAATCGGAAGCATCTGTTGCTTCGAATAGTTCAAGTGATAAAGTTGCTATGACATGGCATCAAAAGCTTGGACACATGTCTGAGCAAGGTATGAAGATTCTTGTTGAAAGAAATCTTATTCCTGGTCTTACAAAGGTATCGCTACCTTTCTGTGAGCATTGTGTAATCAGCAAGCAACATCACCTGAAGTTTAACACATCAAATTCTAGAAGTAAATTGATTCTAGAATTGGTTCACTCTGATGTGTGGCAAGCACCAGTTCAATCCCTAGGAGGAGCAAAGTATTTTGTATCATTTATTGATGATTACACTAGGAGATGTTGAGTGTACCCAATTAAGAGGAAAGCAGATGTGTTTGAAGTTTTTAAAGTTTACAAAGCGCGGGTTGAACTTGATTCTGGTAAAAAGATCAAGTGTTTAAGGACGGATAATGGAGGAGAATACACTGGTGATGAATTTGATAAGTTCTGCAAACAAGAAGGTATCAAAAGACAGTTCATGATGGCATACACTCCTCAACAAAACGGAGTAGCAGAGCGGATGAACAGAACCTTGTTAGATAGAACAAGGGCGATGTTGGCAACTGCAAGTTTGGGGAAATCATTCTGGGCAGAAGCGGTCAATACTGCCTGTTACGTGATAAATCGGTCACCGTCAACTGCAATTGAGTTGAAGTCACCGATGGAGATGTGGACTGGAAAACCAGTTGATTATTCAGACCTTCATATATTTGGAAGTCCTGTGTACGCAATGTACAATTCTCAAGAAACGACAAAGTTGGATCCGAAGTCCAGAAAGTGTTTGTTCTTGGGGTATGCTGATGGAGTTAAGGGGTATCGCTTGTGGAACCCCACTGCCTACAAAGTAGTCATCAGCAGAGATGTTATCTTTACAGAAGACAAAGATCTTGAAGATGTTAGCACTTCAAAAGAAACTATACCGATACAAGTGAGTAATGAATTTCATAAAGATTCTTCTGAAGCAGTACCAGAGCACGATGAAAATCAAGTAGTCGTTGATGAAGCTCCAGCGACTCGTATTTCTAATCGGGAAAGGAAACGTCCAGGGTGGCACTCGGATTATATTATGGAAAGCAATGTTGCATATTGTCTTCTAACAGAGGAAGGAGAGCCAACAACTCTTCGCGAGGCACTGAATCATTCAGATGCATCTCAGTGGATGACGGCTATGCAGGAAGAAATTGAAGCTCTTCATAAAAATAAAACATGGGAACTTGTGCCATTGCCAAAAGGTAGAAAACCTATTGGAAATAAATGGGTGTATAAGATCAAGCGAAATGGCGATGATCAAGTGGAGCGGTATCGTGCAAGACTGGTGGTTAAAGGATATGCTCAGAAAGAAGGTACGGCCTTAAATGAAATATTTTCTCCTGTGGTTCGACTTACAACAATTCGAGTAGTTCTAGTGATGTGTGCTACATTTGATTTGAATCTAGAGCAGCTAGATGTGAAAACTGCATTTCTTCATGGAAATCTTGAAGAAGAAATTTATATGCTTCAACCAGAAGGTTTTGAACTACAAGGAAAAAAGAACTTGGTTTGCAGGTTAAAGAAATCTCTGTATGGTCTCAAACAGGCGCCGAGATGTTGGTACAAGAGATTTGATTCTTTCATAATGAGCCTTGAATATAACAGACTTTATGCAGACCCTTGTGCATATTTCAAGAGGTTTGGGGACAATGATTTTGTCATTTTGCTGTTATATGTAGACGACATGTTGGTTGCAGGCCCCAAAAAAGATCGTATTAATAAGCTGAAGGCTCAATTGGCTAGGGAGTTTGAAATGAAAGACTTGGGTGCCGCAAACAAGATTCTAGGGATGCAAATTCACCGAGACAGAGATAATAGGAAGATTTGGCTTTCTCAAAAGAATTATTTAAAGAAAGTCTTGCAGCGCTTCAATATGCAAGATAGTAAGCCAATCTCAACCCCACTTCCTACTAATCTCAAGTTATCCTCCATTATGTGTCCTAGCAGTGAATACGAGAGGAAAGAGATGTCTCGCGTACCGTATGCATCAGCAGTGGGAAGTTTAATGTTCGCAATGATATGTACAAGACCAGACATTGCACATGCAGTGGGAGTAGTTAGTCGGTACATGGCGAATCCTGGTAAAGAGCATTGGAATGCGGTAAAAAGGATCCTTAAATATATCAAGGGAACCTTAGATGTTGCATTATGTTATGGGGAACCGAAATTTATTGTCAAAGGGTATGTTGATTCAGATTATGCAGGTGATATCGATAAAAGTAAATCTACCACTGCATATGTTTTCACACTTTGTGGTGGAATAGTAAGCTGCGTTTCAAAACTGCAGTCAGTTGTGGCGACGTCAACAACAGAGGCAGAATATGTAGCGGCTACTCAAGCTACTAAAGAGGCAGTATGGTTGAAGATGTTGTTGGAGGAACTCGGACACAAACAAAAGAATATCACTCTATTTTGTGACAACCAGAGTGCCTTGCATCTTGCAAGGAATCCGACATTTCATTCAAAGACAAAGCATATACGAGTTCAGTATCACTTCGTTCGTGAGAAAGTGGAAGAAGGAACCGTGGATATGCAGAAAATTCATACTGACGACAATGTGGCCGATTTTCTAACAAAGTCAATCAACCGTGACAAGTTTATTTGGTGTCGTTCCTCATGCGGCCTAGCGGAAACGTAAGCAACATCATTGGCAAGGAAGGATTATCGTGTGAAGATTGATTGAGCTTCAATCAAATCTTCAAGTGGGAGATTGTTGAAATAATAAGGTCAAATATGGGAGGCAATATTAGGTGAGTTCTATAGTCAACAAACACATGCAAAGTTGTGTTTTGAAGACTTTTGTGCACAAATTATTTACCATGATGTCATTCTCTTCTACTATAAATACATGATCTTGCAAGCTTCAAAATGCATCCCAACACATTCTTCCTTCTTGTGTTCTAGTAGTCTAATAGAGAGTTTGTGAGATATATCTCCTAATTACAAGAGATATAAAACTTGGTACTTATCCTTGTAATTAGAGCGAAGTGTAATTCCTATTATTCATATTAGTGAAACATTTCTTTCCTTGCCCGTGGTTTTTACCCTATTGGGGTTTTCCACGTTAAATCTTGGTGTTTCTTTATTGTCATTATTTCAAGTATTACTAGCAGGTTTGCTATAATTCGGTGTCGCTTTTCTCAACAATTTCTTGTTTGGTTAAAGAAGGAAGAATGGAAGAAGCTTTTAAGCTGTTTGATGAAATGCCTGTGAGAGGTTTACCTCGAAATGCTCAGAGTTATACGGCTTTGATTTCTGGTTTGGCTAAAGAAGGAAGAATGGAAGAAGCTTTTAAGCTGTTTGATGAAATGCCTGAGAGAGGTTTAGCTCGAAATGTTGTAATATATACGGCTATGATTTCTGGTTTGTCTAAGAAAGGAAGAATGGAAGAAGCTTCTAAGTTGTCTGATGAGATGAAAAGTGAAAGTATTTCATCGGATGACAACTTGGACTCGTTTCTTAAAGAGAGCGTTCTTAGTGTTAAGGGTTAAATCGTATAATTATATTATATATTTGATCCTTTTGAAAAGTTATGCATTCATATTCGTTTGAAATAAATGATTCATTTGAGAGTTTGACAAAATTATATATGAGCAATGTGAGCATGAGTTAAGAATGTATTTGGTCATAGCTTGCTACTGTTATGTGCATATGAACTCATAAAACCATAAACAATTAAGCAACTGTAATTAGCAAAGCATAAGCCCATAATGCAGCATCAGTAGTTTTGGCTTGTCGACCCGACCCAGACCCATTGGACATGGTTTTTAAGAGCACACTAACTTTCTTGGCGATATCATGATCATGATGTAATCATGATCATCCAAAGCAAATTCTGCGTTTTTGTCTAATTAATTAATGTTTCACATCGAAATCCATTGATTTAGCTTTACTCCTTGAGAACTTAACTCCACAAATAGTTACTGGGCTTGTAACACTACTAGTGATGAAATTTTCAAAAAATAATTTCCTATTTTTTGTTTGAATGGTTGTGGTGTTGTAATAATGTCACCTAGACTTTCATTATTATATATTCTTACCATTTGATTTGGTGGGCAAGAACTAGTGAACACATTTGAAGTCATGTAAAGATTCCAAAATGCAAAGACATATAAATATGCACTTCTAAGACCTACAATGTCATTTCTAAAGATTATCACAAAATGCATAACTTGTGATTTCACAATTGTAATGACCCGCACTTTTTCGATCGTTCTATACTTATAAGATTAATATTTATATAAATTAAACCTTACCAACATGATAAGCAATCCAAATTGTTGAGACTTATGTTTTTGAAATGAGTTTTACACAACGTTTGACCGTCTAGTTTGACCAATGATATCACGAACTATACAATATATGATAATTATACGTTTGTGTATATATATGTATATATACATATTTAACATGATCTAAGGATGTTTTAATACCTCATTTTTTATTAATAACAATAAGTTATAAGTATATTTTGAAACTACTAACTTAAGTTTTCAAAACGATAACCATACGTAACGTTATTTGACATAAATACTTATGACCTATAATGTTTATACATATATCGTATAAGTAATGTATTTAATCACTTTTTAAGGACTTAAATACATAAAAAAATATAAGTGTATTCACAAAAGATAGCTATATTTGAATTCTCATTCCATTTTTCACAAAATTTCTATACGTATATCTAGAGTACATGTACTCGTATCATACGTAGCTTCTATACGTATTTACTATTGGTATATACACATCAAATCACCACCAACCAGCCCTTGTTCAATGCCTTATGTATAAGGTAACTACTTTTGTTATCTAGTATGACAATTTCACATGATTAAAAGATTTTTTCACAAAATTACAAACTTATACACCTTTTACATCACCATTTATACTCCATCCATTTTCAATTTTTGATTCATTTTTACCTCAAACCTCTAGCTAAAAACACACACACTTTTAAGAGTCTTAAACTCCATAACCATTCAGCTAATATCCATGAAGATCTAGCCATAAAAACATCACTTAATCACCATAAGAAAACTCTTACAAAAACACTTCAAGAATCCTTCCAAGAACACAAACTTACTTCCAATCTTTCATCCAATTCCATCACCCTTTTGGTTCTAGGTTCTTACTCCTCTTTTACAGCAATCTTTTCCAAGTAAATTGAGGTAGTAACTTTGTTCATAACCTTATTCGATTCATATATATATAGCTATCTTATTTTATGGTATAAAATTTTAACAACAAGAACATAGTTTGAATGTTTTCAAACTTGTTTGCAAACTAAATAGATCCTTCTAACTTAACTTTTAAAATACTTCAAGACCTGTAATATAACTTAAATATATGCTAATTTAACAAGGTATAACTTGGTTTTTCAAAGAACACCTTAAAAACTGTTTTTACGACGTCGGAGTGCAACCGGGGGCTGTTTTGGGTTGGATAATTAAAAACCATCTTAAACTTTGAATTGGAGGTTTATTTTCTGGAAAAATGATTTTTACTATGAATATGATAACACATAAAAATTTCATGATTTAACTCAAAGTATAAGTATTTTTAGAAAAATAATCATTTAAGGTTGTTTACATGATGGAAAATGATTAACTTCATAAGTTTCACTAAAGTTTGACCTATGACCTGTGATTTCGAATACAAACTAAGGTATTTACAGTTCATAGTCTTAAAGAGGGACTCGATCCAAGGAAGTGGCAAGTTAAACCAGCGAAAACGGAGTTGTAACGAAGAAACTACGACCAAAACAAAATCGGATATCCAAGACTAGTTTAGCTACGAAAATAATTGGAGAAAATTAAATAAATCACATCTTTTTAAAATAACATGATATTTTATATATATGTACTCATAATTTAATTTTATATGGTTCAGGATCACCCGTAAACAATACGAGAAGATTAATCATAAGATCCCATGATTGTACGCAACACGTCATTTGACAACACCGGTACTTTATGTACGCAACACGTCATTTGACAACACCGGTACCGTGGGTCAAGATTAATCTCGACCAATACATATACGATGGGGGTTTTATTTATTTCGTTGGGGGTTTATTAAACACCTAAAAATGAACCATTTAAAATTGAATTACTAACATCGGACTGCTAACTACGGACTAAGGAATTATTAAAAGTATTAAAAGTATTATAAGTATATATATGTGACGATTGTTTAAAAAGAAAAGGTATTGATATATTATATGGATAGGTTCGTGATATCAATCGGAGACCAAGTCAAAATTTCATATCTTCAAGACGAAAGTGAGTATATAGTCCCACTTTTAAACTCTAAGTATTTCGGGATGAGAATACATGTATTTTATGTTTTACGTTATGGACACAAGTAACTGAAAAATATATTCTACGTTGAGTTGTACCACTGGCATACTTCCCTGTAGCTTGGTAACTGTTATTTACAGCGGTATTGTAAACGCGAATCCTGTTGATAGATCTATCGGGCCTGACAACCCCAACCGGACTGGACGACCAGTATTCAACGGTTGCACAGTACTTCGTTTCATGACTACACTTGGTACGGTGTAGTAAGATTTCATAATAAAGGGAATATGCGACGTGATTAAATGTTAAGTATGGTTATCAAGTGCTCAACCACTTAGAATATTTTTATTAAAATGTTTACATATGAAATCTTGTGGTCTATATTTATACCGCTGCCGGCATTAAACCTATATCTCACCAACTTTATGTTGACGTTTTAAACATGTCTATTCTCAGGTGATAACTAAAAGCTTCCGCTACAACATGTTGAATTTAAACAAGATCTTGAGTATGCATATTTGTGTCAAAAATAAAACTGCATATCGGAGGATTTGTAATGTAAAATATGCTAGAAATCGTATTGTTATCATCACATGTAAAGTTTGTAAGTCTGAGATTATCGCTAAACGATAATCATCTTTATATTGTCTAAAGCTTGTATTAAAATAAGAGTTATGGTTTGTAATGTAAAATAAATGCAGTTGTTCTTTTAAAAATGTTGCATATAGAGGTCAATACCTCGCAATGAAATCATACGTTATCTAACTCGTTCTTATGGTTAAGGACGGGTTATGACATGTGGTATCAGAGCGGTGGTCTTAGCGAACCAGGTTTGCATTAGTGTGTCTAACCGAGAAGTCGTTAGGATACATTAGTAAGTCTGGACTTTGACCGGGTCTGATTTAAAAACCATTGCTTATCATTGTTGGTTAAAATTTATATGTAAATATTATGTAGTACTAATGGGTTAGTTGTTATGTGATAGATGTCGGGCTCGAAACTTATTATCACATTCAGCGACTCCGAATCAGAATCTTCAGATGGCGTTTCAGTCATTAACCTATCCGATGACGAAAATGATATCTTTGGGGAAGACTCACAAATTCCGGATGAACCAACTATAGGGAACCCGGAAAGTGAACCCGAGGAGGAAAGTGAACCCGAGGAAGAAATACAGGAAATTACGAAAGACAAGTTCGAACTAGGAAAGAAACGAAAGGCTAATGAATTAGAAAATTTAAATCTTGAGTTTAATAAGGATGATGTGGCACCAACTCCACTAGACACTATCACCCCTATTCCCGCTATTCCTATTCGTTCTATCCCGGCATCCAGTTCTTCAGTCCCACAGCCAAAATATAGGCAGACAGCCAGGATAAGCGTTAAGCGATTCTTTGAACCTAAACGTCCTAGAAAATAGACCAAACGATGCGCTGCCGTATTAAACCATGGGATCATATAATGTTTTGTATAATATTATTAGTGTGGTTTGCTTAATGTTCGATGTAAGATAAGCATATGTAAAATAGTGAAGTGTGAAATGCAATAATTTTCCATGGTTAAGTATTATTTGGGTGGTAGTAATTGATTTTCGTACTAAGCTATTAAGTATGAACTTTAACGGGTAGGTACTACCCTAGATATAATTATAAAATGCTAATAAGAAGAAAAGGCTTTTATAATAATACCTGGTTCATATTATTAATAAGCTATAATGTACTGTAAATATACACTACATCTATAATATTCCATGTGAATAATTATTTTCTTTTCATTCTTATAGAAGAATATGGCGCGATTGAATCGAATGACGGAACAAGAAGTCGAGGAATTCATCAACCAGCGAGTGAACGACAGAATGTTATGGGTCGAGGCTGCAAGAGCTGCTGCAATTAACCCAAATCCTCGTGTAGGATGCACCTACAAGACTTTTCAAGCTTGCAAGCCCTCATCATTCAGTGGAACGGAAGGACCGATCGGTTTAACCCGGTGGATAGAAAAGATGGAGACTGTGTTTAAAATCAGTGGTTGTGTTGAAAAGGACATGACCAAGTATGCATCGTGCACTTTACAAGATAGTGCACTCACGTGGTGGAAAAATTATGTGAAGGCTGTAGGAGGAGATGTAGCTTATGATACTCCATGGGAAGAATTCAAAACAATGTTAATCAACGAATATTGTCCAAGGAACGAGGTTAGGAAGTTGGAAGATGAATTACGAAGTCTGAAGGTTGTTGGTACTGAAATCACCAACTACAATCAGCGATTCATGGAATTAGTTTTGCTATGTCCTGAATTGGTTCCAACCGAAGAATGGAAGATTGAAATGTACAAAGATGGTTTGCCCAAAAAGGTCAAGGCAAACGTTACAGCATCGAGACCTAAGACAATTCATGAAGCTATAACCATGGCAAACGAGCTAATGGATCAGGTCATCTTGGATAAGAAATCATCCAATACTGATGTGAAGGTATTGGGTAACAAAAGAAAGTGGAATGGAAATTATAATCGAGGTAACCAACAACAATCTTTTAAGAAACAAGAAACCACGAAAGGTGCGGGTAGTGGTTCAGGTTTTGGTTACAAAGGACAAAGTCCTTTATGCAACCGATGCCACAAACATCATTTTGGTTACTGTAGTGTGGTATGCAACAAGTGTAATCGACAGGGTCATCTTGCTGAAGATTATAGGACTCTCGTTACAAATACAAATGGTACCAAGACTCCTGCCACCAATGCAAATAAAACTGCTTTGGCTACCGTTACTTGTTTTGGGTGTGGAAAACAAGGTCACTATAAGAGCCAGTGCCCAAATCCAGAGAAGAATGTCGGACCTGCACGTGGGAGAGCATTTATTATTAATGCTAGAGAGGCACGTGAAGACCCGGAGCTTGTTACGGGTACGTTTACCATTAATAACTTATCAGCGTCTATTATATTTGATACTGGTGCCGATAGAAGTTACGTGTGTAGAAATTTTTACACTAAATTGAATTGTTCATCATTACCTCTAGATGCTAAGTACATGATTGAGTTAGCTAATGGTAAACTAATTAAAGCCGATAAAATTTGTTGTGATTGTGAAATAAATTTAGCCGGAGAAATGTTTAAAATTGACTTGATACCCGTAGAATTAGGAAGTTTTGATGTAATAGTCGGCATGGACTGGATGTCCAAAGTAGGAGCTGAAGTTGTGTGTGCCAAGAAGGCAATTCGCATTCCTAGTAAGGATAAAATGTCGGTGATGATTTATGGAGAGAAGGGTAATTCAAAGCTAAAACTCATTAGCTGTTTGAAAGCCAAGAAGTGTTTAGAAAAGGGATGTTATGCTATTCTAGCACATGTTAATAAAGTCGAAAAGAAAGAAAAAGAGAAGTGCATCAACGATGTGCCTGTGGCAAGAGATTTTCCTGAAGTTTTTCCGGAAGAGTTGCCGGGATTACCTCCATTTAGATCTGTAGAATTTCAAATAGATTTAGTACCAGGAGCTGCACCAGTGGCTCGTGCTCCATATAGACTTGCACCGTCCGAATTAAAAGAACTTCAAGATCAGTTAAAAGAATTACTGGACCGTGGATTCATACGACCAAGCACTTCACCGTGGGGAGCTCTAATTTTATTTGTTAAGAAGAAAGATGGATCTTTTAGGATGTGTATAGATTATCGTGAATTAAATAAGTTAACAATCAAGAATCGGTATCCACTACCGAGAATTGATGACTTATTTGATCAATTACAAGGATCATGTGTTTATTCGAAAATCGACCTAAGATCGGGCTATCATCAAATACGTGTCAAAGAAGAGGACATTCCGAAAACTGCTTTTCGGACACGTTATGGTCATTACGAATTTTTGGTCATGCCGTTTGGATTGATGAATGCGCCAGCTGTATTCATGGACCTCATGAATCGAGTTTGTAGTCCGTATTTAGATAAGTTTGTTATCGTTTTCATTGATGATATTCTTATCTATTCCAAGAGTGAGCAAGAGCATGAACAGCATTTAAGGTTGATATTAGAGTTGTTGAGAAAAGAACAGCTATACGCTAAATTTTCTAAGTGTGCTTTATGGTTAAAAGAAGTGCAATTTCTTGGCCACGTTGTTAGTAGCAAAGGAATTCAGGTTGATCCAGCAAAAATTGAAGCCATTGAAAAATGGGAGACTCCTAAGACACCAACGCAGATACGCCAATTTTTGGGTTTAGCCGGTTATTATAGAAGGTTTATTCAAGATTTTTCCCGAATAGCTAAGTCGTTGACAGCGTTAACGCAAAACGGGAAGAAATATGAATGGACCTCTGAGCAGGAGAGTGCATTTCAATTACTAAAGAAGAAGTTAACTACGGCGCCCATTTTATCGTTACCAGAAGGGAACGATGATTTTGAAATATATTGTGACGCTTCGCGACAAGGTTTTGGTTGCGTTCTTATGCAACGGAAGAAAGTTATTGCATACGCATCCCGACAATTGAAGATTCACGAGCGGAATTATACGACGCATGATCTAGAACTGGGAGCAGTCGTGTTTGCATTAAAGATATGGAGACACTACTTGTATGGGGTTAAATGCACTGTGTTTACTGATCATAAAAGTCTTCAACATATTTTTGATCAGAAACAGCTGAACATGAGGCAACGTAGGTGGGTCGAGTTAATAAACGACTATGATTGTGAAATTCGTTATCATCCAGGGAAAGCGAATGTGGTGGCTGACGCACTAAGCAGAAAGGAACGAGAACCAATTCGAGTACGAGCGATGAACATAAAAATTCGTATGAATCTCAACTCACAAATCAAAGAAGTTCAACGAGAAGCACTTACTAAAGAAAACATAAGAAATGAAATAATGAAGAAGTATGAGAAGCAACTCGTTATACGGGAAGACGGAATTCGATATTTTGCAAACCGTATTTGGGTACCGAAGTTGGGTGGATTAAGGAAGTTGATATTGAATGAGGCACATAAGACAAGATACTCGATACATCCTGGAGTTGGAAAGATGTACCAAGATCTTAAGACACATTATTGGTGGCCTAATTTAAAGACAGACGTTGCAACATATGTTGGGGAGTGTTTAACTTGTTCCAAAGTCAAAGCAGAACACCAGAAGCCGTCAGGGTTACTTCAACAACCAGAAATTCTAGAATGGAAATGGGATGGTATTACCATGGATTTCATCACGAAGTTACCAAAGACTGCCTGGGGATACGACACCATTTGGGTGATTGTTGATCGTCTCACCAAGTCTGCACATTTCTTGCCTATAAAGGAAACGGATAGAATGGAGAAACTATTACGATTGTATATAAAGGAAATTGTTTCAAGGCATGGAATACCTATTTCCATTATATCTGATCGTGATAGTAGATTTACCTCAAAGTTCTGGCAATCACTACAGGAGGCACTAGGAACTCGTTTGGATATGAGTACCGCATATCATCCGCAAACGGACGGGCAGAGTGAAAGAAAAATTCAGACTCTTGAAGACATGCTCAGGGCATGTGTGATCGATTTTGGAAACGGATGGGATAAGTATCTACCATTAGCAGAATTCTCGTATAATAATAGTTATCATGCGAGCATTAAAGCTGCACCATTCGAAGCATTGTACAGAAGGAAGTGTAGATCTCCTATCTGTTGGAATGAAGTAGGAGATCGACAATTAACTGGTCCCGAGATCATACATGAAACTACTGAAAAGATAGTACAAATTAAGGAGAGATTGAAAACAGCCCGTAGTCGCCAAAAGAGCTACGCCGATGTTCGAAGGAAACCATTAGAGTTTCAGATCGGTGACATGGTTATGCTAAAGGTGTCACCTTGGAAAGGTGTAATACGTTTCGGTAAAAGAGGTAAACTGAACCCAAGATATGTAGGCCCGTTCAAGATCATCGAACGCATTGGACCGGTAGCTTATCGACTCGAGTTACCGCAACAAATCGCCGGAGTACATAATACTTTTCACGTCTCAAACCTTAAGAAGTGTCTTGCAAAGGAAGACCTCACCATTCCTCTTGAAGAAATCCATGTCGACGAGAAACTACAATTCATCGAAGAACCAATCGAAATCATGGATCGTGAAGTTAAACGGCTCAAGTAGAGCAACATACCGATCGTTAAGGTTCGTTGGAATGCTCGAAGGGGTCCCGAGTTTACTTGGGAACGAGAGGATCAAATGAAACAAAAATATCCACACTTGTTTTCCGATGACGCAAAATAGGTACAATTTTAAAATTTCGGGACGAAATTTATTTAACGGGTAGGTACTGTAATTGTAACGACCCTGGTTTTTCCAACGTTATTTATTAATAATTATTATTATTAATACGCTTGATTAAACGAATGTATGTTATTACATTTACATGTTGCTTTAATTGCCCGTACTTGAACTTTAAATGCCCGAAACGTCTTTGTGACACCCGGAACTTGCACGAATAATATTTTAAGATATTATTTACATCCATGATTAATTTTATTAATCATTTTAATTAACTAAGGCTTTTAGTTAGTTACTTGGGCTTAACTTGGACTTTTATTGGATTACTTGCAACTTGGGCTTTAATTAGTTTAATGGACTCATGAATAAGACTCACAAGCCCACCCTACATCTTAAATGGGTTTATTAGCCCATGTCTTCATAGTGTAAGTAATACTTACATCAATAACTAGCTAGTTTGTATATTTAGAATCTTGTTGCACTTAATCCCCATGAACACCACCTTATTATCCAACTTTAACCAACCTTTACAAGCTTTTAACCAACAAACCAAGCACCCTTCCCCATGGGGCTGCAGGCCGTGGGTTTGAAGGCTTCAAGGAGTCCACACTTCTTCATTTCTTCATTACAACTTACATACAACACTCTCTCAAAAACACACACACATTACTAGCAATTATCCCTCTTTCTTTTCTCTCTCAAGTTCTTTGTTCTTGCAAGTAAGTTAAAGACTTTTTCCTTTCTTCTTTGTCTAAACAAAACCGTGGCCTTGAGCCCTTTGATCATCATCATGATTTGTTGTTTTAATCTTTGTTTACAAGTGTTGATTTCTAGTTACTTGTTACTTACTTTCAAGCTTTCAAGAAGCAAACTTTTTAGTTTGATTTCTTCATGTATATCTTGTATTTAACAAGAACATCAAGAACATAATCTCTCTAGTTATGTTCTACATATTTTGCTTCAAAGAATTGAAGTTCATAGTTGTATAAACTCTTTACTTGTAGTTCTTGAAGTAACTTTAAAAGTTACTTCACTTAAAGATCAACTTGGGTTAAATCTTTAAAAGTAAGAGCAACTATGAATCATCTTCTTGTTTAGATTAGCTTTCTACTTTATTTATTTCAAAGATTTAAAGTTTATAATCTTTAATTTTTGTTACTTGTGTTCTTGTTTGTTGTATGTTACTAGAATACCACCTTCATGGTTGGTTTAGGCTTATCATTCATTTTCTTTATTTTTAGTTGCTTACTACACATTTGAACAAGGACATGAAACCAACAAGAGCTTACACTTTGGTGCAAGTATCATGGATCCAACACTTGGTTGTGATCTTTCTTAGTGTTCATGAACTTGTTCATAAACTTACATGTAACCTTGGTTCATCAAACACTTACAACATTTGCACTTGAGTTATGATGGACAAACCTTGGTCAAAATGATGTTAACACATCAACGAGTTGTACACTTGAAGCTATACGCATCAAGGACGAGAACCGTGATGAACATCAAGCACCGAGACAACCGGAACTATCCAAAACCCACTGTTCTGTCCAAAACCCACTGACCTGATGCTTCTGGAACAGACCAGTAGACCTGGGCTGTTCTAACCTTGATTTTTAGATAGAACTTTTCGAGTAGATAACTTTTCATATAGGACTCGTCTTAATCCGAGTTACGGTTTAGGATTTACGGCCCTCCGATCGTTACCATGTCCTTTAACGTTGTGCAGAAATTTCTGACCTACTCGCACTTAGACCGTCGCCACGGTCAAACCAAGACGAGTTTGCTTCTGTAAATTTTACCACACTTAAGGGACTCATAGACGGAGCCATGACCACTGGTCTCACCTTAATTCAGTAAGGGTAGAGGCCGTGGTGACTGACCGAAGTCAGCCTTTGTTTTAAACGACTTTCATAAACGAGTCTTACTTGTTACCTTTTGTTTAATGATGATTGATGATGACCCTTATGACCTTAATTACGTACTTATAAACCTTTGAGACGACTTATTGACTTAGTGCTATTTGACTTAGGTTGAGGACGTTTGGACTGTTACTTGCACACCACTTTCCGACTACTACCTTACCATTACTACTAATCATTGTGAGTTATAGCATTCCCTTTTTACTTTAACTTATTTTGGGAACTGAGAATACATGCGGATTTTATGTTTTACATACTAGGCACGAGTACTTAAACTTTATATATGTGTGGGTTATATAACGGCATAAACATTCCCTTTAGCTCGGTAACGTTTAATCATTGGTTTTTGAACCGTGAACGCGAATCTTAGATATGGATCCATAGGGTTTGACATCCCCACTCGGGCTAGTAGCGCTAGCATTTAACGAGTGTTTAATACTTCGAGGTTATACGCACTTGCCAAGTGCACTTTAAGGGGGTACATTAAACGTTAAGTTAGTTACCGGGTGCCCACGGTTAAGCATATACTTTTACATACTTTTGAAACGCTCGTTGTAGCACTGAAATCTCGTGGCCTACTTACATTACTGTTATACTTAAACTATAGCTCACCAACCTTTGTGTTGACCTTTTTAAGCATGTATTTTCTCAGGTGCTTGAAGTCGCTTCCGCTATCTTACTAGTCGTGCTGTAGAACCCGCTGCCTAGAGTTGTTATCGCATGACTACTTATGTTGCATTCAAACTTTTTACTTATGAACTTATGTTATGTAACGACCATTATGGTCACGTACACTTATTTAATGCTTCTACTTAGCGAAGCATACTTTCGATTTGTAAAACAATTGACGTATGTTATGACGTCACTTTTATTTATGAATGTAAACTCTGTTTTGAAAACGCATATAGTACTTAACCTTGTAATGATCCTGTTGTTGATGGTCCGTACATGATGATTTAGTACGGGGCGTCACATTTGGTATCAGAGCATTGGTTGTAGGGAATTAGGATGCATTAGTGAGTCTAAGACCGACCCGAGTAGGATTCACTAATAGGACTAATCTACAACTTGTTAGTTTACCTGTTTTCGCTGAACTTACTACATGCTGCTGCTTACTGTTACTGCTATATGCCGTATGCTACTACGTGATTTCACTACTGCATGCTATTACTTGCCTTCGATTGCATGCTAGTTTCATACGATTACTGATATTGCCATGCTACTTATTGTTATACATGATATAAACTGTTGGCCTATTATTTGCTTGCTTTATGACATACTGACATGGAAAATTTATTTTTCCTTGTTCAGATGTCGGACGTTCCACCTACTGACATCCCGAGCGGCTCAGGCCCCGTTGTTCCACCCACTGCTGCACCTGTTGCTGCTGCTGCTGCTGCTGACATTCCGGCCCCGACACCCACTGGCGACCCCGGCGCCTCTAGTTCTGGAGCTAGCTCTAGTGTGCCTATCCCGGCGTCTTCTTCCAGACCCCTGAGGCAACTGGCTCGCATTGGTGGCATGGAGATCCCCGCCGAGTTCGGGGAAGGACCCTTCCGTAATCACTGGCGCACACCTTGCCGACGCACTGCCGACGGCCGCTTAGCCGTGATTACGCCAGGCCGACACCGACAGATGTTGGCCGCTTTCGGATACGTTGAGCCACCCGCGCCACCACCGCATGATTCAGACGACGGTTCTTCCACCGATGCTTCTTCAGACGACACCTCATCTGACGACTCCAGTGATGAGGAGGATCCCGCTGACCGACCGATTCAGGCACCTTCTACCCCGCCGAAGAAGCGGTATCGCTTCGCTGGCATAATTCCTGGTCGTACTGTCACTGACGCTTATGGTCGGCGTCGTAGGATCACTGCTCGTAAACGGCTGGTGCCGTACCCCGCCGACCCACTGATATTACCGTCTCCACCCAGAGCCGGACCATCCACTTCAGCACCACCGGCTCCACCTGCACCGCCAGCACCACCTGCCCCACCATCTTCCTCTAATGAGGAAATGAGGCGGGAGATTGAGATTCTCCAGACTCGAGTTACTGAGCTCGAGGAGCAGTTGGCTCATGTTTTGGACATCTTGTACCCACCATCGCCGTAGGACTTTGTACTAGATTCTGTATTGTAATCTCTTTTGTAATTTCATATTTCACTTATGTAATGTACGAACTTATTGTAATATATGAACTTATTATCATTAATGAATGGAATTTGTGTTGCTTACTTCTTGCGCAAGTGTTCTATTTACGTTATCATCTCATGGTTTTGTGGTACCTATATCTGCTTGCGTTATTTAATCAACATGTGTTGTGCTGTTTTCATGTTGGTTGTTATATAATGTACTATTATTATTTGCATAATGGATTTTGACTTGAGTCAAAATGTTTGTATAGAACATCATGGCCAACGGGAGATCTATCCCCACCGCGGCACAAATTGAGGAAATGATTAACGAGCGAGTCGCTGCTGCACTAGCTGAAAGACAACCCCAAGTTCCACCGCCACCGCCTGTCAATCCACCTGTCGTCCGAGATGGGTGTACTTACAAGGAATTCCAAAACTGCAAGCCACACTACTTCAGTGGCACTGAGGGACCCGTCGGTCTCACCAGATGGTTCGAAAAGTTGGAATCGGTATTCAGGGTTAGCAATTGTTCTGAGGCTAACAAAACGAAATTTGCATCTTGCACGCTGTCTGATGGCGCGCTCACGTGGTGGAATACCATGGCCCAAGCGAAAGGAATTGATGAGGCGTATGCTACGCCTTGGGAAGAATTTAAATGTGCTATGATCGAGGAATACTGTCCGAGAACCGATATTCAAAAGATGGAAATCGAATTTATGCAATTGAAAACCGTAGGGAACGACCTTAACAGCTACAACCGTAGGTTTTTGGAATTGGCTCTTATGTGTCCAACCATGGTCACCCCCGAATTTAAGCGTTTGGAGAAATACTTCTCGGGACTTCCTAAGTCCATCAAGGGTAATGTTACCTCATCCAAGCCACCAAGTGTTCCCGAAGCAATGCGCATGGCGCATACTCTCTTGAATCAAATCATCCTTGACGAGCCGGAGAAGGCTAAGTTTGAAACTGTTAGTGGTGAAAAGAGGAAATGGGACAACAACCACAACAACAACAGGGGTAGGAACTATGATCAAAACCCGGCAAAACGACATGAAGGGTTCAGGCAAAACAACAACATGCACAACAACAACACCAACCCCAACAACAACAACCGCACCAATCTGAACTACAAAGGAACCTTACCACAATGCAATAGGTGCTACAAGCACCACACTGGGTATTGCAATGTTATCTGTGAGAAGTGCCAACGATCTGGACATGTTGGCAAGGATTGCAAGGTTACCACTTTGAATGTGAAGCCAAACCACAACAACAATGGGCCTAAGAAGTTTTATGAATGTGGAAAGACGGGCCATTTCAGAAACGAGTGTCCTAACAAGCGTAAGGATGGCGGACCACCACGTGCTAGAGCCTTCAATGTTAATGCAAGGGACGCTCGCGACAACCCCGACTTGGTGACAGGTATATTCAAGATCAACAATCTTTTAGCTTCTGTCCTATTTGATACTGGTGCCGATAGGAGCTATGTGTGTAGACATTTTTGTGATAAGTTAGATTGGTCGTTAGTTCCTTTGAAGGAAAGTATGCTTGTCGAGGTCGCCAATGGAAAACTTGAAAAGGTTGACCATATTAGTCGTGGAGCTATTATCAACATAGCTGGTGCAGATTTCGAAATTGATTTGATACCTATCAAACTGGGAAGTTTTGACGTGATCGTCGGTATGGATTGGTTGAGCAAGATAAAGGCCGATGTTATCTGTGGAGATAAAGCACTTCGCATACCACAAGGAGATGGCGAACCACTGGTTATCTATGGAGAGAGATGTACCTCGAAGTTGAACCTCATTAGTTGCGTGAAAGCACAAAAGATTATGAAGAAGGGACGCTTTGCTGTCCTAGCACATGTGAAAGCGGTAGAAACTGAGGTGAAGAACGTGAACGATGTGCGTATTGTGAACGAGTTTTCTGATGTCTTTCCCGAAGAACTGCCTGGATTACCGCCACCGAGGGCAGTAGAGTTTCAGATTGACTTAGTGCCAGGAGCTGCACCTGTAGCTCGCGCACCTTATAGACTCGCACCCTCCGAGATGCAAGAATTACAGAGTCAACTACAAGAGCTATTAGATCGAGGGTTTATCCAACCAAGCTTCTCGCCTTGGGGCGCACCTGTGTTGTTTGTAAAGAAGAAGGATGGATCCTTCCGTATGTGTATCGACTACCGTGAACTCAACAAATTGACTATCAAGAATCGATATCCTCTTCCACGAATTGATGATCTTTTTGATCAACTACAAGGATCGAGCGTTTATTCAAAGATCGATTTGCGATCCGGATATCACCAGCTGAGGGTGAAGGAAAGTGACGTGATGAAAACTGCATTCAGGACCCGTTATGGTCATTATGAGTTCCTCGTGATGCCATTCGGTTTGACAAATGCCCCTGCCGTGTTCATGGATCTCATGAATCGTGTCTGCAAGCCTTACTTGGATAAGTTTGTTATCGTCTTCATAGATGATATCCTCATCTACTCTAAGAGCGAAGAAGAACATGAGCAACACCTTCGGCTAGTGCTTGAACTCTTAAGACAAGAGCAACTTTACGCCAAATTCTCCAAGTGCGAATTTTGGTTGAAGGAAGTACAGTTTTTGGGTCATGTTGTGAGCGACCAGGGTATCAAAGTTGATCCCGCCAAGATTGAAGCCATCAGCAAGTGGGAGACCCCCACTACTCCAACGCATATTCGCCAATTTCTAGGTCTCGCCGGTTATTATCGAAGGTTTATCGAAGGATTTTCTCTGATTGCGCGTCCTTTGACCGCACTGACTCACAAGGGCAAGAAGTTCATTTGGGAACCCACACACGAATCAGCATTCCAAACTTTGAAGAAGAAGTTAACCTCCGCACCTATCCTATCACTTCCTGAAGGCAGTGACGACTTTGTTGTTTATTGCGATGCATCGAAGAGTGGTTTTGGTTGTGTACTGATGCAACGATCAAAGGTTATTGCCTATGCCTCCCGCCAATTGAAGATTCACGAGCGGAACTACACTACACATGATCTTGAACTTGGAGCCGTTGTCTTTGCACTCAAATTGTGGAGACATTATTTGTATGGAACTAAGAGCACTATCTTCACCGATCACAAGAGTCTCCAGCACATCTTCGATCAGAAGCAATTGAATATGAGACAGCGTCGATGGATCGAGACGCTCAACGACTACGATTGTGAACTCCGTTATCACCCTGGCAAGGCCAATGTTGTAGCTGACGCTTTAAGCCGAAAGGAGAGGACGGCACCTCTCCGTGTTAGGGCTCTGAACATCACCATCCATTCAAACCTCAACAACCAGATCAGAGTAGCCCAAGTTGAGGCTCTCAAGGAGGAGAACATATCTCACGAGCATTTGAATATACTTGTCTCTCGATTCGAGGTTAGAGAGTCTGGACTCCGATGTTATGCCGGAAGAATTTGGGTACCTTACTATGGAGATCTACGAAGCCTGATACTTGATGAAGCACACAAATCGAGATATTCGATTCACCCCGGTGCAGGTAAGATGTACCACGACCTTAAAGAACAGTATTGGTGGCCGAATCTTAAGAAGGACGTTGCGACTTATGTTGGAAAGTGTTTGACTTGCTCGAAGGTTAAAGCCGAGCATCAGAGACCTTCTGGGTTACTTCAACAGCCGGAAATCCCACAATGGAAGTGGGAAAGGATCACAATGGATTTCATTACTAAGCTGCCGAAGACGGTGGGCGGATGCGATACTATTTGGGTTATTGTTGACCGCCTCACCAAATCTGCACACTTCCTAGCGATGAAGGAAACTGATACAATGGAAAGACTTGCTCAGCTGTACATCAAAGAGGTTGTATCTCGTCATGGTGTACCTTTATCAATCATCTCCGATCGCGACCCTCGTTTTGCTTCTAGATTTTGGCGTTCTTTGCAAGAAGCCATGGGAACTCGTCTCGACATGAGCACTGCATATCATCCTCAGACTGACGGGCAAAGTGAACGAACAATTCAAACCTTGGAGGACATGCTACGTGCATGTGTTATCGATTTTGGAAAGGCCTGGGAAAGGCATTTGCCACTCGCCGAATTCTCGTACAACAACAGTTATCACTCAAGCATTAATGCTGCACCTTTTGAAGCATTGTATGGTCGTAAGTGCCGATCTCCTATTTGTTGGGCCGAAGTAGGTGAAAAGCAAATCACCGGACCCGAGGTAGTCCACGAAACGACGGAGAAGATTGCTCAGATTCAAGCTAGACTTAAGACTGCCCGTGATCGCCAAAAGAGCTATGCCGATCTTAAACGGAAAGACTTTGAATTTAATGTTGGTGATCGTGTAATGTTGAAGGTTGCACCTTGGAAAGGTGTGATCCGTTTTGGAAAACGTGGAAAGTTGAACCCACGATACATTGGCCCATTCGAGATCTTGGAACGTGTTGGACCAGTTGCATACCGTTTGGATCTACCAGCACAATTGAGCTCAGTTCATCCTACCTTCCATGTGTCAAACTTGAAGAAGTGTCTTGCTGCACCCGAACTCATCATACCTTTGGAAGAACTTACTATTGATGACAAACTCCACTTTGTGGAGGAACCTGTTGAGATTATGGATCGTGAGATCAAAACTTTGAAACGCAACAAGATTCCGATTGTACGAGTACGATGGAATGCCAAACGAGGACCTGAGTTTACTTGGGAGCGAGAGGATCAAATGATGCGGAAATATCCTCATCTTTTCCCGACTCCTTCATCTACTTCAGCTTAAATTTCGGGACGAAATTTTCTTTAACAGGTGGGTAATGTAACGACCCTGGTTTTTCCAACGTTATTTATTAATAATTATTATTATTAATACGCTTGATTAAACGAATGTATGTTATTACATTTACATGTTGCTTTAATTGCCCGTACTTGAACTTTAAATGCCCGAAACGTCTTTGTGACACCCGGAACTTGCACGAATAATATTTTAAGATATTATTTACATCCATGATTAATTTTATTAATCATTTTAATTAACTAAGGCTTTTAGTTAGTTACTTGGGCTTAACTTGGACTTTTATTGGATTACTTGCAACTTGGGCTTTAATTAGTTTAATGGACTCATGAATAAGACTCACAAGCCCACCCTACATCTTAAATGGGTTTATTAGCCCATGTCTTCATAGTGTAAGTAATACTTACATCAATAACTAGCTAGTTTGTATATTTAGAATCTTGTTGCACTTAATCCCCATGAACACCACCTTATTATCCAACTTTAACCAACCTTTACAAGCTTTTAACCAACAAACCAAGTACCCTTCCCCATGGGGCTGCAGGCCGTGGGTTTGAAGGCTTCAAGGAGTCCACACTTCTTCATTTCTTCATTACAACTTACATACAACACTCTCTCAAAAACACACACACATTACTAGCAATTATCCCTCTTTCTTTTCTCTCTCAAGTTCTTTGTTCTTGCAAGTAAGTTAAAGACTTTTTCCTTTCTTCTTTGTCTAAACAAAACCGTGGCCTTGAGCCCTTTGATCATCATCATGATTTGTTGTTTTAATCTTTGTTTACAAGTGTTGATTTCTAGTTACTTGTTACTTACTTTCAAGCTTTCAAGAAGCAAACTTTTTAGTTTGATTTCTTCATGTATATCTTGTATTTAACAAGAACATCAAGAACATAATCTCTCTAGTTATGTTCTACATATTTTGCTTCAAAGAATTGAAGTTCATAGTTGTATAAACTCTTTACTTGTAGTTCTTGAAGTAACTTTAAAAGTTACTTCACTTAAAGATCAACTTGGGTTAAATCTTTAAAAGTAAGAGCAACTATGAATCATCTTCTTGTTTAGATTAGCTTTCTACTTTATTTATTTCAAAGATTTAAAGTTTATAATCTTTAATTTTTGTTACTTGTGTTCTTGTTTGTTGTATGTTACTAGAATACCACCTTCATGGTTGGTTTAGGCTTATCATTCATTTTCTTTATTTTTAGTTGCTTACTACACATTTGAACAAGGACATGAAACCAACAAGAGCTTACACTTTGGTGCAAGTATCATGGATCCAACACTTGGTTGTGATCTTTCTTAGTGTTCATGAACTTGTTCATAAACTTACATGTAACCTTGGTTCATCAAACACTTACAACATTTGCACTTGAGTTATGATGGACAAACCTTGGTCAAAATGATGTTAACACATCAACGAGTTGTACACTTGAAGCTATACGCATCAAGGACGAGAACCGTGATGAACATCAAGCACCGAGACAACCGGAACTCTCCAAAACCCACTGTTCTGTCCAAAACCCACTGACCTGATGCTTCTGGAACAGACCAGTAGACCTGGGCTGTTCTAACCTTGATTTTTAGATAGAACTTTTCGAGTAGATAACTTTTCATATAGGACTCGTCTTAATCCGAGTTACGGTTTAGGATTTACGGCCCTCCGATCGTTACCATGTCCTTTAACGTTGTGCAGAAATTTCTGACCTACTCGCACTTAGACCGTCGCCACGGTCAAACCAAGACGAGTTTGCTTCTGTAAATTTTACCACACTTAAGGGACTCATAGACGGAGCCATGACCACTGGTCTCACCTTAATTCAGTAAGGGTAGAGGCCGTGGTGACTGACCGAAGTCAGCCTTTGTTTTAAACGACTTTCATAAACGAGTCTTACTTGTTACCTTTTGTTTAATGATGATTGATGATGACCCTTATGACCTTAATTACGTACTTATAAACCTTTGAGACGACTTATTGACTTAGTGCTATTTGACTTAGGTTGAGGACGTTTGGACTGTTACTTGCACACCACTTTCCGACTACTACCTTACCATTACTACTAATCATTGTGAGTTATAGCATTCCCTTTTTACTTTAACTTATTTTGGGAACTGAGAATACATGCGGATTTTATGTTTTACATACTAGGCACGAGTACTTAAACTTTATATATGTGTGGGTTATATAACGGCATAAACATTCCCTTTAGCTCGGTAACGTTTAATCATTGGTTTTTGAACCGTGAACGCGAATCTTAGATATGGATCCATAGGGTTTGACATCCCCACTCGGGCTAGTAGCGCTAGCATTTAACGAGTGTTTAATACTTCGAGGTTATACGCACTTGCCAAGTGCACTTTAAGGGGGTACATTAAACGTTAAGTTAGTTACCGGGTGCCCACGGTTAAGCATATACTTTTACATACTTTTGAAACGCTCGTTGTAGCACTGAAATCTCGTGGCCTACTTACATTACTGTTATACTTAAACTATAGCTCACCAACCTTTGTGTTGACCTTTTTAAGCATGTATTTTCTCAGGTGCTTGAAGTCGCTTCCGCTATCTTACTAGTCGTGCTGTAGAACCCGCTGCCTAGAGTTGTTATCGCATGACTACTTATGTTGCATTCAAACTTTTTACTTATGAACTTATGTTATGTAACGACCATTATGGTCACGTACACTTATTTAATGCTTCTACTTAGCGAAGCATACTTTCGATTTGTAAAACAATTGACGTATGTTATGACGTCACTTTTATTTATGAATGTAAACTCTGTTTTGAAAACGCATATAGTACTTAACCTTGTAATGATCCTGTTGTTGATGGTCCGTACATGATGATTTAGTACGGGGCGTCACAGTAATGACCCGCACTTTTTCGATCGTTCTATACTTATAAGATTAATATTTATATAAATTAAACCTTACCAACATGATAAGCAATCCAAATTGTTGAGACTTATGTTTTTGAAATGAGTTTTACACAACGTTTGACCGTCTAGTTTGACCAATGATATCACGAACTATACAATATATGATAATTATACGTTTGTGTATATATATGTATATATACATATTTAACATGATCTAAGGATGTTTTAATACCTCATTTTGTATTAATAACAATAAGTTATAAGTATATTTTGAAACTACTAACTTAAGTTTTCAAAACGATAACCATACGTAACGTTATTTGACATAAATACTTATGACCTATAATGTTTATACATATATCGTATAAGTAATGTATTTAATCACTTTTTAAGGACTTAAATACATAAAACAATATAAGTGTATTCACAAAAGATAGCTATATTTGAATTCTCATTCCATTTTTCACAAAATTTCTATACGTATATCTAGAGTACATGTACTCGTATCATACCTAGCTTCTATACGTATTTACTATTGGTATATACACATCAAATCACCACCAACCAGCCCTTGTTCAATGCCTTATGTATAAGGTAACTACTTTTGTTATCTAGTATGACAATTTCACATGATTAAAAGATTTTTTCACAAAATTACAAACTTATACACCTTTTACATCACCATTTATACTCCATCCATTTTCAATTTTTGATTCATTTTTACCTCAAACCTCTAGCTAAAAACACACACACTTTTAAGAGTCTTAAACTCCATAACCATTCAGCTAATATCCATGAAGATCTAGCCATAAAAACATCACTTAATCACCATAAGAAAACTCTTACAAAAACACTTCAAGAATCCTTCCAAGAACACAAACTTACTTCCAATCTTTCATCCAATTCCATCACCCTTTTGGTTCTAGGTTCTTACTCCTCTTTTACAGAAATCTTTTCCAAGTAACTTGAGGTAGTAACTTTGTTCATAACCTTATTCGATTCATATATATATAGCTATCTTATTTTATGGTATAAAATTTTAACAACAAGAACATAGTTTGAATGTTTTCAAACTTGTTTGCAAACTAAATAGATCCTTCTAACTTAACTTTTAAAATACTTCAAGACCTGTAATATAACTTAAATATATGCTAATTTAACAAGGTATAACTTGGTTTTTCAAAGAACACCTTAAAAACTGTTTTTACGACGTCGGAGTGCAACCGGGGGCTGTTTTGGGTTGGATAATTAAAAACCATCTTAAACTTTGAATTGGAGGTTTATTTTCTGGAAAAATGATTTTTACTATGAATATGATAACACATAAAAATTTCATGATTTAACTCAAAGTATAAGTATTTTTAGAAAAATAATCATTTAAGGTTGTTTACATGATGGAAAATGATTAACTTCATAAGTTTCACTAAAGTTTGACCTATGACCTGTGATTTCGAATACAAACTAAGGTATTTACAGTTCATAGTCTTAAAGAGGGACTCGATCCAAGGAAGTGGCAAGTTGAACCAACGAAAACGGAGTTGTAACGAAGAAACTACGACCAAAACAAAATCGGATATCCAAGACTAGTTTAGCTACGAAAATAATTGGAGAAAATTAAATAAATCACATCTTTTTAAAATAACATGATATTTTATATATATGTACTCATAATTTAATTTTATATGGTTCAGGATCACCCGTAAACAATACGAGAAGATTAATCATAAGATCCCATGATTGTACGCAACACGTCATTTGACAACACCGGTACTTTATGTACGCAACACGTCATTTGACAACACCGGTACCGTGGGTCAAGATTAATCTCGACCAATACATATACGATGGGGGTTTTATTTATTTCGTTGGGGGTTTATTAAACACCTAAAAATGAACCATTTAAAATTGAATTACTAACATCGGACTGCTAACTACGGACTAAGGAATTATTAAAAGTATTAAAAGTATTATAAGTATATATATGTGACGATTGTTTAAAAAGAAAAGGTATTGATATATTATATGGATAGGTTCGTGATATCAATCGGAGACCAAGTCAAAATTTCATATCTTCAAGACGAAAGTGAGTATATAGTCCCACTTTTAAACTCTAAGTATTTCGGGATGAGAATACATGTATTTTATGTTTTACGTTATGGACACAAGTAACTGAAAAATATATTCTACGTTGAGTTGTACCACTGGCATACTTCCCTGTAGCTTGGTAACTGTTATTTACAGCGGTATTGTAAACGCGAATCCTGTTGATAGATCTATCGGGCCTGACAACCCCAACCGGACTGGACGACCAGTATTCAACGGTTGCACAGTACTTCGTTTCATGACTACACTTGGTACGGTGTAGTAAGATTTCATAATAAAGGGAATATGCGACGTGATTAAATGTTAAGTATGGTTATCAAGTGCTCAACCACTTAGAATATTTTTATTAAAATGTTTACATATGAAATCTTGTGGTCTATATTTATACCGCTGCCGGCATTAAACCTATATCTCACCAACTTTATGTTGACGTTTTAAACATGTCTATTCTCAGGTGATAACTAAAAGCTTCCGCTACAACATGTTGAATTTAAACAAGATCTTGAGTATGCATATTTGTGTCAAAAATAAAACTGCATATCGGAGGATTTGTAATGTAAAATATGCTAGAAATCGTATTGTTATCATCACATGTAAAGTTTGTAAGTCTGAGATTATCGCTAAACGATAATCATCTTTATATTGTCTAAAGCTTGTATTAAAATAAGAGTTATGGTTTGTAATGTAAAATAAATGCAGTTGTTCTTTTAAAAATGTCGCATATAGAGGTCAATACCTCGCAATGAAATCATAAGTTATCTAACTCGTTCTTATGGTTAAGGACGGGTTATGACAACAATGCTTAAATCCGAATAAGTAATCAAAACAAAACATAAAGCCTAAAATGTAATGAATATATTACAATCTCCATTAACAAATTTTAATATAAAGAAAAAGTCCAACTAGAATATAGTTATACAATTTGAAATCTTACTTGATATAATGACAATTTATTTATCAGGAAATTGATAAGAAAAAAATGGTCAGCTCTTTTCACATGTTACACAACCAATTTTTTTTTTTTTTTTTACATCAGATTGGGACACAACCAATTAATTTATTAATCTCTACTAATAATAAGAATATTTTTATCCCAAAGGATTTGCATCACCAAGACAGCCAGATCTTCGAAGAAATCATTAAAAAGTTGAGACAGCTTACCAAAAATCGTTTATTTAATATCTCCCTTTGAAGCTTATTCAAGTGTGCTTCCCGATTTAGTAGAAAAGGCCTAAATTCATGTGCATGTAGTGCAATTGTATCAAGACCATTGCCATTATTTGTCACCATTATATCAACTCGAGGTGGAAAAAATGTTCCAAAAAAATAAGGCATCATCAAATTCTGTTTCGTTTAAAAAACAAATTCTTCTTCTATATATTCTATAACAGACTCACATTCAGCAGAATCAACCCCTTGTCCCATGTTTTGAAAGTCAAATCGATATACTTGGTCGATACTTCTCTTCTATATCTTCATTGTTGCTATGGTGCACCACAAATGTTCCAGAAAATGTTTCTGGAACAAACATACAGGGTGAAATCTAATAATCATCCGTTTAAAATATATTACTGATATTATGTTACCTTATCAAAGAAAAAAAAATTAAACAAAAAAAAGTTGTATAGCTTTTCGCGTTTTACCTGATTAAAATGGGTCATGAGCATAATCTATGTCCTGCATAATGATTATAACAGAACATCACATTGTAACGGTGATGGAGTTTTTTGATGCGTTGGTGAGTGAGGTGAGGTAGTTGACGCTGAGGTGTGTTTGTAAAATGGAGAGTTAATGGGGTGGCATGTTTGGTGATGTGTCAAAATATGATTGAAAGTTGGGCAAATACTATCTCATTCGATGGAAGAATCGGAATGGTGAAATCTATCATTTGTAGTCTTCCTTTATATTATTTTTCTATATTCCGTGCACTATCATCCATCATCAACAAACTTGAAGCTTTAAGACGAAATTTCATAGGTTTACTTTTTTGCAAAAAATATGTCACTACTATGTAAATAATAATGGCGTTTTAAAAAACAAATCAAATTCTTTTTGGTCTAAAAGTATAACAAGTATTTTTTTGGCAAAAATGACGAAAGGTTATATAAATACGGAAAACGTTTTCGAATAGAAAACGTCTTCAACAAAGATACAACGAGAGAAACCGCGATGAGACTCGAACCTATAAAGCAGCAAACTAACAAACTATTTATACCGAGTCTTATCATGATTCTTGACCATAACGAAACTAAAAAACTAGCCGGAAAAAACCCAACACTTTCAACAAACTAACAAATTAATCAATGTAAAAAATGAAAAGGGCACTAGGAGACGCGATACTGAGAACAAACGAGCTTAAATATCATTGATAAAATTGTCAAATTGATGATGGTGGCTTTCTTGATGCTAACACTCACAGGTACATATCTGTACGCTCAACTTGATTGGATATAATCAAGGCTGGAAAATTAGATGATAATCTTGGCATAAACTTTACAAATTATATCATAAGGAACGTGGGAAATGGATGTAATACAACATTCTGGAACGCAACCTGTATTGAAACCTCCCCATTAAAATCGAAGTTCAACAGGCTTCTTAATCTTGAGTCAAACAAAGAAGCGTTGATAATTGAAAGAATATCTCAAAATGATGTGAATACTTATGGAAATTGGAACTCGCAAGGCCACCTCGTGGTCGCGCCTTGAATGAACTATTGGAATTTAATAACTTAATCTCTTCTTAATCACGACACTTATGTTATACATACACCATCGCTTAATAATTGAACTTCACATGGCAATCTTGTATATATGATATTTTATCGTTGCTAGGCTGCACATTTCGCTTGACTGGGCGAGGCCCAACAATTTGTAAATTTTAGTATATTGATGAAATTGTTGCTTTTCAAAAAAATTGTAAGACCCAAATATTTATTGTACATAATGTATTTATGGTGTACGATACGTGTATGAAGTGTACGAAGCATGTACGTGTTGTTTGCTCGAACGTTGAAGGAAACTGGACGTTGTCTGAAGTGACAAGGTGTGTACGTATCTTTTCAACCCCAAATAAAGTTTGAGTTGATGTTTCAAAGCCTTACCATTGGAAAGAAAATCTTATTACGTTTCCAACGATATTTGATTCATCGAAAACGGAGCTACGGTCAAAAAGTTATGGCCAAAACAAGTTTCTGAAAACTGACATGAAGGTTAGAGCGGCGCTCCACCTTATGGCGCGGCGCTCCGATCGCGTCAGAAGCAATTTTCAGCTTTTTTAAAAGGTTTAAATGAGGGGTACTTTGGTCTTTTCAATTGGGGTCGGTTTAGGGTCACCGAAATTGATCTAGAACTCCATTGGAGCTCATTTCTCGCCTACACAAACACTCTCATCCATATTTAGAGAGAGAGAGGAAGAGTTCTAGAGTGAGAGAGCTTGATTTGGAGAAGAAGGAGTCGAATTCTAGCCAAAGCTCGGGTTTTAAAGTTGTTTATCTCGCTCCTAGCTACGTTTTGGTAGTATTGGTAAGTCCTAACTCCGAATTTCATTTGTTAGATTTGATATTCAAGTTAGGGTTTGAAATTGTTAGTTGTAAAACCCATTTGGTTGATGAAGAGGGTTTATGAAAACTTGCTATTTTGATATTTGACGGGTTTTGGGTTGGTTAATGATTTAACCATGTTTAAGACTTGTAAATGGTGTATAATCACTAGTGTTAGTGATTATTGGTATTTTGGAAACCATTAGGGTTCTTATGGTTGACTAATTTTGACTAGAGTCAAAATTAGGGTTTGTTGATGATTATGACTCAATTGCCGATTTAATAAGGTTTATAAACTTAAAATGGATTAAGTTGAAGCATAGAACCGAGTTAAATATGTTTTGGTGTCAAAACTTGCTAATGGCATGATATTGACTTCTTATGGGTCAAATTAGGGTTTAAGTGTCATTTTGGGCAAGATAGGTGTTTAACACCTATGATTGGGTTTGATTGGCATATTAGGACCATTCTCACTTGTGTTAGTGATTATTGGTTAGTTTGGGCGCGGTTTGTGCTTGGAAGTGCATTTGGGTCGAAATTGCACTAGTTGTCAATTTGGGTTGATTTGTATATCCACCCTAATTGTGTTACTTGTTATGTGATAAATGGATTAGGTACATTCCATCGGCAATTGCGGATTATTCGGTAGCATTCTTCAAGGCGACAAGGTGAGTGTTAATATCCTATATGCATATGTATGTGTAGGATGGGTGCGGGTCGGGTGAAGGGGTTCTCGCTTATAGAGCTCGCTTCTCGTATAGGTGGAATTGTTGGACTTGTGTATAGGTCCAATTGGCACGGTTGTGCGTTTTGGTTGACCACTTTGGCGAGGTGCACACTTTGTGTGTACGTTATCACATGGGCGTGTGATGTGGACTTATATAACCCCAATGACGAAGGGTTAATATAGTGAGTGGAATAATTATATGTGTAGGTATGTAATGTATCTATTTGTTGTAGCGTGAAATGTGTAGTGTCAAGGTACTAAGACACCACGTTTAACGTGATGAGTGAAGCATCGAGGTGTTAAGATGCCACTCGGGGTAAAGCATCGAGGCGTTAAGATGCCACCTAGGGGTGTAGTGTCGAGGTGTTAAGACACCACTCCGTAAAATAATGAGTGAAGCATCGAGGTGTTAAGATGCCACTCGGGGTGAAGTACCGAGGTGTTAAGGTGCCACCCTAGGGATTAGTGATATGAGGTGTTAAGTACCCTAAAGGATATTATGAACACCGATGGCATTTTCGCGAGCGCCATTCCCTTGTACGATTGGTTAACCATGGTTATTGTGTTGTAAGCGTAAGCAAATTATGTTATTCGAGGTATATATATATATATATATATATATATATATATATATATATATATATATATATATATATATATATATATATATATATATATATATATATATATAATGTTGTATTGTCGTGATGTAGCTAACCCTCCGGGTGTAGCTTATTGGCATTGTTCACATCGTTGTTGGTGAACTTATATTTTGTTGATGTATCTTTAGCTCGTTACTTAGTGATCTTACTGTATGCTTAGACTAGCTTGCCTTTATGCTTGGATGCTCCGATATGCGGTATTTGGTTTTGTAGGGCGTGTCCATTTTATGCATATATATGTATGTAGTATATTCTCACTCACTAAGAGTTAGCTTACCCTCTCGTTGTTTACCTTTTTATAGATTTGCATGGATGCGGTGGCTCGGGTAAGCGTGGGACTAGTGGACTCGTGTAGTTGCTTTAGAAGGCTTACTTTTGGATTGATTAGGATTGGGTAGCGTATCCCCAATCGTCATGCTCGGATTTATTTTGTGTTAAAATTCGTGTGGTCGAAAACTTGAAATTGGTACTTAAAGGGTAATTTGGGCATATGTGGGCTCGGTGTCGTAAAACCCTTTCTATTGATGGACCGTGTTAGTTTTAACTATTATAATATGTTGTGAAAACCGTTTAGTCTAAATGTGTCGGGAAGTGGTCAAACATTTTCGCATTTGGGACTTCTTGGGACAGCAGCCTGTCCAGGCCCTTTTGCGCGCCGCGCGGGGTCATGGCGCGCCGCGCCATTTGCTGCACAAAGAAAAAAAATTTATTTCGCGTTATTGGTTGGTTAACGGGTTGGGTTGTTACAAGTGGTATCAGAGCATGGTCTAAGGGATTTAGGTGACTTGAGATAGGTGCCTAGACTTAGACTTGTGTGTGTACTTAATTTGTTGCGGTGTAGGAATTACGGGTCGGAATGGGTTATAGTTAGTGCCTTGTTTGTAGGTGGACTAACATTTATATTAGTTATGCGGATATTATTAATATGTCATTGTGTTGTGATAATAATTCTCGCATGTGTTGTTGTCGCGTAGAATTTGTTTGTGTTTGTTTATGTCATCAAGAGAGGCGGTCGTTGTACTAACAAGTTGATATGGCGTGTATGCGTAATAAGGACTTGTAAACCTCATTACGGGTGCAAATCATGTCTAACAAGTGATGTACGACGAGTGTTAGCAAGATGGGACGGTGTTGTGCGTGTGGTTTATACGTTCGTGATCTAATCGTTTGCATTCCTTAGAATGAAAACGGAAGATGGATGCGGAAAGAGTGAGCCTATTCACGAAGGGAAGGATGAGTTAACGTTAAGGATTGAGGCTGTGTTTAAACAATATGTCTCGGTTTTCACCGGCAAAGTTAGAGAGGTAACCAAGGAGTTGGTCGAAGGACAAATGACGGAAATGGTCCGAGACCAAGTGACTAAAGTTGTAAAGGAAGAGTTTGAAAAGAGGTTTCCCAAACCTCGAGGTAGCGATGATGAAGATGTACTTGCAAGGTTAGGATTACATGGTGCTCATGGTAAGAGGGCACGAAGTATGCCTGAAGGCGTCTGGAATGTGAAGAAGAAGAGTAAGAAGGGTTACAAGTTCACGTGCTTTAAGTGTGGGGAACGGGGTCATTTGGCACAAGATTGTATGGTGGTGCCTTTAGGCTCAATCAGGTGTTTCATTTGCCGGATGGAGGGACACCGGAAGTCAGAGTGTTCCGAATCGCATGACTATCGGGTTAGGAGGTTAGAGCGCGATTACATGATGGGTAGTGGAGCACGGAAGCCCAACAGCGCTACATCAGGTACTTTTAGTACGAAATTATATGTTGTTCGTTTGTAATAACATGCGGTATGTGCGTAATTCTTAGCTAAACTTTATTCTCCGTTGGAGATAATTCGTAGCAAGCGGGCGATTTACGTGTATGGTTCCGGTTTGCTCTCAGTAGAGTGTATAAGTGGTGTGTTGTGCCTTGATCCTATGGTGCGAATCCTTGGGTGCTTAAGCATTTTGGTTGGTATCGGGTCGTTAAGCTCGTTTGAGTGAGACCCTTAAAGTCTCAATGGTGTTGTGCATGTTATTGATATGGGTAACGTTCCGAATGGAAGTACCCTATGGTGACGTTTGATTGTCGGGCGAAGGGCGTAAGACTTGGTGCAACCAAGCATTCCTTAGTATTTGGGAAATGTTTCTACCAAACCATGGAAATGGGTTTTGGTGTTCGGTCGTTAAGCGCGTGTTCGCTTTCGTGTTGAAGTTGATGAACCATGAGGTTCGTCGGGTGGATTGAAACTCTTGAAATCGAGTGTTGATCTCGATGTATGCTGGTAAAGGAGTCTACGTGACGCTACATTAGGTGCCTTTTTATACCTACTAGCGTGGTATTCGACTCCGATTGTGTTGCGGTTACATTGTACTTAGGGTACCGAAGTGAAACCCTTAGGTACAAGAGTGATCGGGTGAAATTCGACAAACTAAAGCAATTGGATGATTGCGAGTGTATAGTTCGTGTAATTTGTGGTACACTTTTCGTTCGAAGTGTTTAAGGATAGGTTAGGATCCTTGGTATGCTCAAAGTTGAAGCAAGACATGGTGATGGGCCGTGTGAACCCAATTATTGGTAAAGTCTACCTTTGGTAGCATTGTGCGGGTGTACGAGATGCGGTTATGGAACGTAGTTCCAAGTGGGGGAGTATATATATATATTGTATACATATAATATATATTGTCGTGATGTAGCTATATATATATTGTATACATATAATGTTGTATTGTCGTGATGTAGCTAACCCTCCGGGTATATATATATTGTATACATATAACGTAGTCAGAGTGTTCCAAGTGTGCGGGTATATATTGAAGGTATTTCGTATGCTCGAGACACATGTTAAATTAATGTGGCCACTATTGTGATGACCCGGAAATTTCCGACCAAATTTAAACTTAACCTTTATATGTTTCTGACACGATAAGCAGAATTTGTAATGTTGAATCTCAAAAAGTTTGGAACTACATTCATGTAATCAATTACCCTTTGACCGTGTTCGACGATTCACGAACAATTATGTGTATATAGATATGTATATATAATATATAATATTAACTGAAAACATTAACAAAGTATTAGATATATGATACTTTACATAAACATATTTGTTTCGATATATTTATCGATAGAATTAAGAGATAATATCAAATGATTGAATTATCAGATACATTATGATATGATTACGGGCCTATGTTATGAGGTCCACTGTGATTTAAGAAATCTATTTTTTTGACAACTCATTACTTAACCAGTATGATAAAGATAACGATATTTATATTTTATTTTATTAAATATATATATATATATATATATATATATATATATATATATATATATATATATATATATATATATATATAACGATTTAAATTAATATTATATATATTTTTATACGCGTATTATACATACATAGTTTTATACTTTTACTATACTTTAACTTTACCTTTACTTTACTTTTACTTTACTTTAACTTTAATAATTCATACTTTAATAATTCACTTTAATAATTCATACTTTAATAATTCACTTTAATAATTCATACTTTAATAATTCACTTTAATAATTCAAAAATCTATTATAAATAGAATTCAATAGGTTTCATTATTTCATAGAAACTTGAAAATATATTTCTCTAAACTCTCTCAATCGAATTACATATATATATATATATATATATATATATATATATATATATATATATATATATATATATATATATATTTACTTAGTATTATTTCAAGATATTATTAGTATACATAAAATACTACGACGGAGTTATATTCAGACGATTTCAAAATAAGTTTTCAAATGGGATAGAGCTAAGGAAATTATGGGTTATAGCTATGGAGGTTATGGATATTGTTCGAGGGTATTGCTCGTGAGGTCAACCTAACGTTTATCATTTTCGTTGCGTCTACGTACCTTCCTGCAATATTGAATCACAATATTGATACGTGAGCATTCATATCTTATCTTTTATATATTAATAGTGTATCCCTGACTAGTGCTCGAGTATATATGATTATGCATGTTTGTATGCTTAGTTTCGTCGTTAAATAGTTTATGATAAATCACAAATTTGATACATATGCTACTGAGATAAGGTATATGATATGCATGTCGTTGAAAAGCTAAAGAAAAATTAATAACTTTTCATTTAGAAATCGTGTGGGTTCGATGAACGGATTAAAAGATATGGTCAACTGAATTATTATTAATTTTAATATTATTATTAAAACGATTATTATAATTGTTATCAGTTGATGTTATTACTAAAATTATTTTTATTACTAAAAATTAATATTTTTATTGAAACTATCATTTTATTATTTTTATCATTATTATTATTATTATCAATATTATTTAATCAAATAAATATGCGTACAAAGATATTTTTACCACACGTAATATAATTACATTAATAATACATACCACTATATTTTTATGATATTAAGTGAATTTTATAAATTTTATTACTTGAGATATATAAAAGTATATTTTTATCATATATGAATTTAAATATAAATTTTTATTTATTAATAAATGACTTGTATTATTTAGTATAATAAGATCTGATAAATATATTTAAATATATAAAACGACTATATATAAGTTATATAATAAACATGTATAGATTTTGGAAGTCATTTTGGGTCAAGTTGACTTTTGTTGACTTTTGCATGTCGGTCTCGAGCATTAGGATTGTGATACACTACGACCTGACCTAAATTGTTAGACAGATATTGACCAACATATAAATATATATATACTTAATATAGGTTCATGAATCCGAGACAAACCCTGCACTTGTTCAGTGCCGCCATATACATAATTGCTACGAAATACAGTATTGTGAGTTTCATTTGCTCCCTTTTTAATTGCTTTTGCAATATATATTTTTGGACTGAGAATACATGCGCTGTTTTATAAATGTTTTACGAAATAGGCACAAGTACTAAAACAAATTCTACGTGAGTTTAAACCAGAAATATACCCTTAGCTTGGTAACATTAAACTACTTGTCTATGTACGGTAGGCGCGAATCCTAAAGATAGATCTATTGGGCCTGACAAACCCCATCCTAACTATGGGATGCTTTAGTACTTCGAAGTTATATTAAACACACCTGATCTGGTGTACTTTAGAGGGTAAAACATGAACGTTAACGTTTGTTACCGGGTGCCTACAACTTATAGAATACTTTTATACACTTGCGAGTGTACATATATTTATAAACGGAAATCTTGTGGTCTATTAATATATTGAAATGATTGTTATGATAAACCTATGAACTCACCAACCTTTTGGTTGACACTTTAAAGCATGTTTATTCTCAGGTATTAAAGAAATCTTCCGCTGTGCATTAGCTCATTTTAAGGATATTACTTGGAGTCATTCATGGCATATTTTGAAAGACGTTGCATTCGAGTCATTGAGTTCATCAAGATTATTATTATGTCAATTATAGTTGGATGTATTATGAAATGATGTGCATGCCGTCAACTTTCGTTGTAAAGAAAGTTTGTCTTTTAAAAACGAATGCAATGTTTGTAAAATGTATCATATAGAGGTCAAATACCTCGCGATGTAATCAACTATTGTGAATCGTTTATAATGTATATGAACGGGTCCTTTCAGTTGGTATCAGAGCGGTGGTCTTAGCGAACCAGGTCTTGCATTAGTGTGTCTAACTGATAGTTGTTAAGATGCATTAGTGAGTCTGGACTTCGACCGTGTCTGCATGTCAAAAGTTTTGCTTATCATTTTTAGTCGGAAATCATCTACTTACCATCCTTAGGAAATTACCTGCTTATCATTCTTAGTCTAGACACGTCTTGCTGCATTGATTGCATGAATAGTGTATAGACAAAATTCATATCTTAGCGTATCTGCTAAATCATATCTTATCGTATCTATTACCGTAAACTTTGCCTGACATATCCCGTAAATTCCTCCGTAATCTATGAAATATTTTGATCTATATATATATATATATATAGATATTCTATGTAGTTAGAATACCACCCAATAGCCGAAAAATCATTTCGTATCAAAAAAAAATCCTTTATCAAATCGTACGAAATGGAATTCGTCATCAGTTCAAGTTCCTCGGATTCTGAAATGGAATCCCACTCAAGCTCCGAAAGCAGTGTGACTGGAAGGAATCAACCAATCAGCCATCATCTATTCTGGATGAATTGGGGATGGGTTCGTAGCCTCCTTAATCATTGGAGACAAGAAGAAGGCGATCCTTTCCATCCACCACATTGCCCTCTTGGCAATGAACCTGAAGCACTTACCGGCGAACCTGTCCGAAACACCATTTTCTCTCTCATTTCCAGAGTATCTCATCATGATTGTATACTACACCAAATTCTAGATCTTATTTATCCGCTCATCCGAACCGACAATTACCCCGGTGTAATAGAAGAAGTCAACGAGCTTCGCGCTCGGGTAGTGGCTTTGGAGAATATGGTGTAAAGGTTACAAACACCAGCAGCAGCACCAACAGCATAACCAGTACCACCATCAACAGTACCATTACCACCACCAACAACAACCGCATCGCAAACCTCAACTTCACAATCTGTCCCACAGCATCGACGTCATACGCCATGTAGATACCAAGGAATACCACAACGATGAAGTATTGATTCATAAATTCATTGGGGAAACATTCTACGGCGATTATGTAATTTCTAAAGTTTAGAAATTATCTATCCTCTCCTTAACCATAAATCAAATGAGTTTAATTTAATATTAACTCATTAAATCAATATTACATCTGAAGAAATATACACATATATATTTCCATAAAGACTGTAATAAAATTCTTTTGTACAAAATATTAATTGTGAATTTTTTTTAACGGGTAGGTAATACCCGAGAGATATATAAATTCACAATTAATATGTTACATTCTTCGAATCTGATTCAGTAAATCATCCATTATACTCCCTACTTTCACAACAATATACATTCTTTTATAAAAATCAAAACAACCATACTCATTCAAAATCTAATTACATATTCTGATTTTGAAATCTCAGAATTCGATTCAAGATATAACCGAAATCGTCACTCTTAGATTCCTACATCTTTCAAAACTATACTTTGACTTCAAAACTGTCCTAGAACCTCATTTCTATTCATGGAACTCACAAAAATATTTGTATCATTCAAAATCTTAGAACATCATACGTATATTAACAATTACAATATGTGTTCAAACACTTCGAAATTCCTAAAGACATGCGAGATGATGATCCAACCACATATTACCCACTGTCATGCATCTGAAAAGCTCTCGAAACCAAAGTTATAGTTTAACACGTATCCATGTCAGATCCTTTGATATTTATTACCAAATATAATTTTTCAATCTCTTTCCAAAATAGACAGTTTTGTCACAGCTCCAGCAAATCACCTTCATTTGTTTATACGAATAAACCTTATTATAACAATTACCCCTTCATCCTTGTTACCGGGGAACCTTTCATATCTCGCCACATTAGCAGTAAACTTATCAACAACTTCATTAACCTTCGACTTAAGCCTCTCCAAAAAGCCACTATACTTATTCATTAAAACCCCATCATGTACTCACCTACATCCTGTAACAATAATTGTCACACCAACTACTGGGAATTAGCAATCAATATTTTGAATTTCGCGACAATTTTACGTCAAAAGTTATACATATAACGTCTATCTCCTAGACTTACATACTTCGAATGTGAATTTTCTGAAAAACATCCCAAACTATGAACTAGTTCTCCGAAATTGGAAAAATGCTGATGAAGCAGCAAAAACTGTAAATGACTTTAACAGTCAAAAGTTTGATGATAAAGAATAGTATGGTGGTAAAGCTGAGAAAAAGAGAAGGTTTGAAACTGGAAAACGGATTGAGCAGACCATGAAGGAGGCTGTGGACAAATCACAAAGACTAAACCTGCCTTCAAAGGATCCAAATGATTCGGTGTCTACTGAAATCGTTAGCAAACACCTTACTTCTTATTCTAAACCTTCACAGACAAATCTTCTTCATCATCCATATTATCGTATCTTTTATTATAATATCTTCGATATTCCTGAAGATATTTTCACAACTATTCTTATCCGATATCTTTTATTTCTTCGCAATATCTGCGTTACAACATAAAAAGAAACTGTGTTAGTTTCTAAATTTAAAAAAAAAAATTTGAATTTAAAATAGGAATGTTTTTGAAGTAGTGTTGAGAACTAAAGCATGAGTTAGTATAATATAATGACACTTGATCAACGTGATTATATTACAGTAAGTCATGCTGAGTTTCTAATGGAACGTGATGATTCACAGAACATACCGTCATCATGTACTGTTTACACGACTCTTACATTCTACCCAATTTTCAAACATATTAAGAACATATCATCTTGATAGCTCTATATTTTCGGATATTCTGGTAATTTGCCAAATCAAGCTCTTGCCATTACGATTTTCTTCTTGGAACATTAACTATGTTCATCCAAAAATTCATATCTACGAATTCTGGACTATTATCCGCTTGACTTAAGATCGGGAAGAGAAAACGAAAGCATGAAGCTCCGAAATATAATGGAGAATATAAAGCCCGATAACAACCCCGAAATTACAAACCGTGTATATAAATGCGTATAGCAATATAAAGACACGGGAGAATGAAAAACACAATAACCCCAAGGTAATGGTAGAAGAAAATAACTTCCTCCGGTGGTAGATGAAAAAGAAGAATGACAGATATGAAAGTTAAAAGTATATCAAGAATCAATACTGGATGAAGTATATTAACAAATGCTTTAAAGTATGAATTGGGGAGAAAGACTATAAGGTGTGAGCTGTGGAAATAAAGAAACGAAGGGGGTGGAATTATAGTAAAATATCAGACAGAGAAATCGAGACAGATTATCGCATTTAATCAAAGAAGATCCTGATTTCCTTAATCGCCGAAGAACCAAATCTTATTGCAAAGATTTTCTTTAAATCCCATGAATTCCGGAAATCAATCATAACTACGTCATCGGTTAAAACGAATATACGTTTACTCATTTCACTCTCTTGCGATAGCTTCACTTATACTCTTCGCGTAATCAAATTATTTTATCTATATTACTCAATGATGATAAAACTCTATTTATCAACTCATATTCGTCATGAAAACATTTTTATAGTTAGCCATGACGACCTCGATCAAATTTCGGGACGAAATTTTTTTAACGGGTAGGTACTGTGACGACCCGGAAATTTCCGACCAAATTTAAACTTAACCTTTATATGTTTCTGACACGATAAGCAGAATTTGTAATGTTGAATCTCAAAAAGTTTGGAACTACATTCATGTAATCAATTACCCTTTGACCGTGTTCGACGATTCACGAACAATTATGTGTATATAGATATGTATATATAATATATAATATTAATTGAAAACATTAACAAAGTATTAGATATATGATATGAAAGGACCCGTTCATATACATTATAAACGATTCACAATAGTTGATTACATTGCGAGGTATTTGACCTCTATATGATACATTTTACAAACATTGCATTCGTTTTTAAAAGACAATCTTTCTTTACATCAAAAATTGACAGGCATGCATACCATTTCATAATATCCACTATCCAACTATAAATTGATTTAATAATAATCTTTGATGAACTCAATGACTCGAATGCAACGTTCTTTGAAATATGCTATGAAAGACTCCAAGTAATATCTTTAAAATGAGCAAATGCACAGCGGAAGATTTCTTTAACACCTGAGAATAAACATGCTTTAAAGTGTCAACCAAAAGGTTGGTGAGTTCATAGGTTTATCATAACAATCATTTCAATATATTAATAGACCACAAGATTTCTGTTTATAAATATATGTACACTCACAAGTGTATAAAATTATTCTATAAGTTGTAGGCACCCGGTAACAAGCCTTAACGTTCATGTTTTACCCTCTGAAGTACACCAGATCAGGTGTGTTTAAAATAACCTCGAAGTACTAAAGCATCCCATAGTAAGGATGGGGTTTGTCAGGCCCAATAGATCTATCTTTAGGATTCGCGCCTACCGTACATAGACAAGTAGTTTAATGTTACCAAGCTAAGGGTATATTTCTGGTTTAAACCCACGTAGAATTAGTTTTAGTACTTGTGCCTATTTCGTAAAACATTTATAAAAACATCGCATGTATTCTCAGTCCCAAAAATATATATAAAAGGGAGCAAATGAAACTCACCATACTGTATTTCGTAGTAAAAATACATATAATGTCATTTAACAAGTGCAAGGTTGGCCTTGGATTCACGAACCTATATTAATTATATATATTTATATGTTGGTCAATATTTGTCTAACAATTTTTGGTCAAGTCATAGTGTACCACAATCCTAATGCTCGAGACTAATATGCAAAAGTCAACAAAAGTCAACTTGACCCAAAATGACTTCTAAAATTTATACGTGTTTATTATATAACTTAACTATAGTCGTTTTATATATTTAAATATATTTATTAGATTTTATAATAATAAAAGTCATTTATTAATAAAAATTTATATTAACGTTTATATATGATAAAATATACTTTTATATATCTTAAGTAGTAAAATTTATAAAGTTCACTTAATATCTTAAAACTATAGTGGTAAGTATTATTAATGTAATTATATTACGCATGGTGAAAAATATCTTTGTATCCCCTATTTATTTGATAAAATAATATTGATCATAATAATAATAAGTAAAAGTTGTATTATTTTGTAATAATAATTATTATTATTTTATAAAAAAATAACAATATTTATATTTACTAAAAATGTTATTATGATAAAATGATAATACTAACATAATAGTAATAATGATATTTTATAATAACAATGATATTTCTATTAAAATAATAACGACGATAGTAATAATAATCATTTTAACAATAATACTAAAATTCAGTTGACTATAACTTCAAATCCGTTCATCGAAACCATTCGATATCTAAATGAAAAGTTCTTAATTTTTCGCTAGCTTTCCAATGACATGCATATCATATACCCTATCTCAGTAGCATATGTATCTAATTCAGGATTCAACAAACCTATCTAAGGACAATATCGGATGTACAAGCATGCATAATCCTATATACTCGAGCACTAGTCAGGGATACACTATTGATATATAAAAGTTAAGTTATGAGTGTTCACATATCAATATTGAGATTCAATATTGTAGGAAAGTACGTAGACGCAACGGAGATGATAAACATTAGATTGACCTCACGAGCATACCCATGAACCATACCCATCACCTCCATAGCTATAACCCATAATTTTCTTAGCTTCGACTCATTCAAAAAACTATTTTGAAATCACTCGGACATCACTCCGTCGTAATATTTCATGTATACTAATAATATCTTGAAATAATACAGAGCAAATATATATATATATATATATGTATATATATATATATATATATATATATATATATATATATATATATATATATATATATATGTAAATCGATTGAGAGAGTTTAGAGAAATATATTTTCAAGTTTCTATGAAATAATGAAACCTATTGAATTCTATTTATAATAGATTTTTGAATTATTAAAGTGAATTATTAAAGTATGAATTATTAAAGTATGAATTATTAAAGTGAATTATTAAAGTATGAATTATTAAAGTGAATTATTAAAGTATGAATTATTAAAGTGAATTATTAAAGTATGAATTATTAAAGTATGAATTATTAAAGTGAATTATTAAAGTTAAAGTAAAGTAAAAGTAAAGTAAAGGTAAAGTTAAAGTATAGTAAAAGTATAAAAACTATGTATGTATAATACGCGTATAAATATATATAATATTAATTTAAATCGTTATATATATTTAATGAAATAAAATATAAATATCGTTATATTTATTATACTGGTTAAGTAATGAGTTGTCAAAAGTGATTCTAGATATTTAGAAAAGTTATATACGTTTTAATAATAAAGTTCTTTTTAAACTGAAAACGTTTTTGTACGTTTGAAAATAGATTAATAGAATATTATGGAAACCAATTCTCCACTAGCTTTTGTCTAACTTTCGTAAATGACACTTTTTATTTTTATTTATAAATAGCTTTACAAATTATTCTGAATATCGTTAAGAGGAATAGATTTTCTCAAATCATAGTGGACCTCTCAACAGAGACTTGTAATCATAATTCAATGTTTCTGATAATCCAATCATTTAATATATTATTTTTTTAATTTCGTCGATAATCATATTGAAACAAATACGTTCATATAAAGCATTATACGTTTAAATACTTTGTTGACATTTTCAATTTATAACATATACACATATACATACATATTCATATATGTTCATTTAATGGTTCGTGAATCATTGGAATTTGGTTGAGGTTTAAATGAATGTATAAACATAGTTTAAAATTCTTGAGATTTAACTTAACAAACATTGCTTATCGTGTCAGAATAATATAAAGATAAAGTTTAAATTTAGTCAGAAATTTTCGGGTCGTCACAGTACCTACCCGTTAAAGAAATTTCGTCCCCGAAATTTGATAGAGGTCGTTATGGCTAACAATGAGAATGTTATTATGACGATTATGAAGTTTTATCATGTCTAAGAAGTATCGATAAAATAATTCGATTACTCAAAGCGTATGAGGGAAGTTATCGTAAATGAAGGAAATAAGATTATAGTGATTCGTCATATCTTTTGACGTCATCACAATTGATCTCCGAATTTAAAGAAAATCTTTGTAATCTATGTTGAATTTGATGCTTCGGTGATTAAGGAGATTATGATTCTCTTCGAATTAATACGATAATCCATTTTGATTTCTCTGTCGGGTATTTCACTATAAATCCACCTCCTTCGTTTCCTTACAACTCACACCTTCTATTCTTTCTCCCCCAACTCATATTTTAAAGTATTTGTCAATATGCTTCATCCAGTACTGATTCTCGATATACTCCTCACTTTCATATCTGTCGTTCTTCTTTTTCATCTGCCTCTGGAAGAATCTATTTACTTCTACTATACTCTCGGTTTTATAGTGTTTTTAGTTCTTCCGTGTCTTTATATTGCTATATGCATCGATATATACGGTTTATAATTTTTGGGTGATTGTTGGGTTTTATATCTTCCCTTATATTTCAAAGCCCCTGCTTTTGTCTTCTATAATCATTAACATCCACAGTTAATGCTCCCTTCTATTTGCTGCGATTTATACTCCAATTTCTATTTTGGAGTTTTGTCCTTTCGTTTCTTCTTCTTGCGATTAAGCAACGTTTGTAATGGTCCAGTATTCGCAGATATGAATTTCAGAATGAACATAGTTAATGTTCTAAGAAGGAAATGGTAATGGCACGATCTTGATTTGTTAATTTACCAGAACACCCTGAAAAGACCGAATCATCAAGAAAATATATTCTTGATATTTTTAGAGATTAAATAGAATACAAGAGTCGTGTAACATGGAACATGATGACGGCATGGTATGTGAATCGTCATGTCCCATTAGAAACTCAGCATGACTTACTGTAATATAATCACGTTGATTAAGTGTCATTATATTATACTAACTCATGCTTCAGTTCCCAACACTACTTCAAAACATTCATAATTTAAACTCGAAAGTTTATAGAATATAGAAACTAATAGTTTCTTATATGATGTAACACTGATAGCGCAAAGAGATAGACTTCAGATAAGATTAGTTGTGAAAATATCTTCAGAAATATCGCGGATATTTATAATGAAAGATATGATAATATCTTAGAATTTCTAATATTGATGGATGATGATGAAGATTTATCTGTAAAGGTTTAGAATAAAGAGTAAGGTATTCGTTAATGACTTTAGCAGACACTGAATCATTTGGATTCTTTAAAGGCAGATTTAGTCTTTGTGATTTGTCCACAGCCTCCTTCATAGTCTGTTCAATCCGTTTTCCAGTTCCAAACCTTCTCTTTTTCTCAGCTTTTCCACCTTACTATTCTTTGTCATCAAACTTTTTACTGTTAAGATCGTTTACAGTTTTTGATGCTTCATCAGTATTTCGAGAACTAGTTCGCAGTTTAGGGTGTTTTTCAGAAACTTCACATTCAAAGTATATAAGTCCAGAAGATAGACACATATAATTGTTGGCGTAGACATGCTGCGAGATTTCAAAATATTGATTGCTAATTTCTGATGATTCATATGGCAATTCTCGTTACAAGATGCAGATGAGTAAATGATGGGATTTTGATAAATATAAAGATTTTTCGGAAAGTCAAAGATCAATGAAGTTGTTAATAAGTTTACTGCTAATGTGGCGAGATATGAAAGGTTCCCCGGTAATAATGATGAAGGGGTAATCATTATAATAAGGCTTATTCGAATGAACAATTGAAGTTGGTTTGCTGGAGCTGTGACAAAATCGTCTATTTTTAGAAGAGATTGAAAAGTTATTTTAGCTAGTAAATGCCAAAAGGTCTGACATGGATACATGTTAAATTATGACTTTGGTTTCAAGAGTTTTTCATATACGTAACTGTGGATAACATGTGGTTAGATCATCATCTCGATTGTTCATTATTTGAAGTGTCTTCAGGTATTTCGAAGGGCTTGAACACAGATTATAATCGTTAATATACATACGATGTTCTAACACAGTTTTGAAGTTAAAGTATAGCTTTGAAAGATGTAAGAATCTAAGAGTGATGATATCGTTTATAACTTGAATTGAATTTGGCGATTTCAAAATCAGAATATGTAATTAGATTTTTGAATGAGTATGGTTGTTTTGATTTCTATAAAAGAATGTATATTGTTGTGAAAGTAGGGAGTATAATGGATGATTTACTGAATCAGATTCGAAGAATGTAACATATTAATTGTGAATTTATATATCTCTCGGGTATTACCTACCCGTTAAAAAAATGTCACAATTAATATTTTGTACAAAAGAATTTTATTACAGTCTTTATGGAAATATATGTGTATATTTCTTCAGATGTAATATAGATTTAATGAGTTAATATTAAATTAAACTCACTTGATTTATGGTTAAGGCTAGGATAGATAATTTCTAAACTTTAGAAATTACATAATCGTCGTAGAATGTTTTCCCAATGAAGTTATGAATCAATACTTCATCGTTGTGGTATTCCTTAGTATCTACAGGGCGTATGACGTCGATGCTCATGGGACAGATTGTGAAGTTGAGGTTTGCGATGCGGTTGTTGTTGGTGGTGGTAATGGTACTGTTGGTGTTGCTGGTACTGTTTATGCTGCTGGTGCTGCTGCTGGTGTTTGTAACCTTTGCACCATATTCTCCAAAGCCACTACCCGAGCGCGAAGCTCGTTGACTTCTTCTATTACACCGGGGTGATTGTCTGTTCGGACGAGCGGATAAATAAAATCTAGAATTTGGTGTAGTATGTAATCGTGACGAGATACTCTAGAAATAAGAGAGAAAATGGTGTTTCGGATAGGTTCGCCGGTAAGTGCTTCAGGTTCTTCGCCAAGAGGCCAATGTGGTGGATGGAAGGGATCACCTTCTTCTTGTCTCCAATGATTAAGGAGTCAACGAACCCATCCCCAATTCATCCAGAATAGATGATGACTAATTGGTTGATCCATTCCGATCACACTGCTTTCGGAACTTGAGTGGGATTCCATTTCGGAATCCGAGGGACTTGAACTAATGACGAATTCCATTTCGTACGATTGAATAAAGAATTTTTGGATATGAAATGATTTTCCGGCTATCGGGTGGTATTCTAATTATATAGAGCAAAAGGTTTCGTAGATTACGGAGGAATTTACGGAATATGACAGGCAAAGTTTACAGTAACAGATACGCTAAGATATGAATTAGCAGATACGCTAAGATATAAATTTTGTCTATACACTATTCATGCAATCAATGCAATAAGATGTGTCTAGACTAAGAATGATAAGCAGGTAATTTCCGACAAGAATGATGAGCAAAACTTTTGAAATGCAGACACGGTCGAAGTCCAGACTCACTAATGCATCCTAACGACTATCAGTTAGACACACTAATGCAGACCTGGTTCGCTAAGACCACCGCTCTGATACCAACTGAAAGGACCCGTTCATATACATTATAAACGATTCACAATAGTTGATTACATTGCGAGGTATTTGACCTCTATATGATACATTTTACAAACATTGCATTCGTTTTTAAAAGACAATCTTTCTTTATATCAAAAATTGACAGGCATGCATACCATTTCATAATATCCACTATCCAACTATAAATTGATTTAATAATAATCTTTGATGAACTCAATGACTCGAATGCAACGTTCTTCAAAATATGCTATGAAAGACTCCAAGTAATATCTTTAAAATGAGCAAATGCACAGCGGAAGATTTCTTTAACACCTGAGAATAAACATGCTTTAAAGTGTCAACCAAAAGGTTGGTGAGTTCATAGGTTTATCATAACAATCATTTCAATATATTAATAGACCACAAGATTTCCGTTTATAAATATATGTACACTCGCAAGTGTATAAAATTATTCTATAAGTTGTAGGCACCCGGTAACAAGCCTTAACATTCATGTTTTACCCTCTGAAGTACACCAGATCAGGTGTGTTTAAAATAACCTCGAAGTACTAAAGCATCCCATAGTAAGGATGGGGTTTGTCAGGCCCAATAGATCTATCTTTAGGATTCGCGCCTACCGTACATAGACAAGTAGTTTAATGTTACCAAGCTAAAGGTATATTTCTGGTTTAAACCCACGTAGAATTAGTTTTAGTACTTGTGCCTATTTCGTAAAACATTTATAAAAACATCGCATGTATTCTCAGTCCCAAAAATATATATAAAAGGGAGCAAATGAAACTCACCATACTGTATTTCGTAGTAAAAATACATATAACGTCATTTAACAAGTGCAAGGTTGGCCTTGGATTCACGAACCTATATTAATTATATATATTTATATGTTGGTCAATATTTGTCTAACAATTTTTGGTCAAGTCATAGTGTACCACAATCCTAATGCTCGAGACTAATATGCAAAAGTCAACAAAAGTCAACTTGACCCAAAATGACTTCTAAAATTTATACGTGTTTATTATATAACTTAACTATAGTCGTTTTATATATTTAAATATATTTATTAGATTTTATAATAATAAAAGTCATTTATTAATAAAAATTTATATTAACGTTTATATATGATAAAATATACTTTTATATATCTTAAGTAGTAAAATTTATAATGTTCACTTAATATCTTAAAACTATAGTGGTAAGTATTATTAATGTAATTATATTACGCATGGTGAAAAATATCTTTGTATCCCCTATTTATTTGATAAAATAATATTGATCATAATAATAATAAGTAAAAGTTGTATTATTTTGTAATAATAATTATTATTATTTTATAAAAAAATAACAATATTTATATTTACTAAAAATGTTATTATGATAAAATGATAATACTAACATAATAGTAATAATGATATTTTATAATAACAATGATATTTCTATTAAAATAATAACGACGATAGTAATAATAATCATTTTAACAATAATACTAAAATTCAGTTGACTATAACTTCAAATCCGTTCATCGAAACCATTCGATATCTAAATAAAAGGTTCTTAATTTTTCGCTAGCTTTCCAATGACATGCATATCATATACCCTATCTCAGTAGCATATGTATCTAATTCAGGATTCAACAAACCTATCTAAGGACAATATCGAATGTACAAGCATGCATAATCCTATATACTCGAGCACTAGTCAGGGATACACTATTGATATATAAAAGTTACGTTATTAGTGCTCACGTATCAATATTGAGATTCAATATTGCAGGAAAGTACGTAGACGCAACGGAAATGATAAACATTAGATTGACCTCACGAGCATACCCATGAACCATACCCATCACCTCCATAGCTATAACCCATAATTTTCTTAGCTTCGACTCATTCAAAAAACTATTTTGAAATCACTCGGACATCACTCCGTCGTAATATTTCATGTATACTAATAATATCTTGAAATAATACAGAGCAAATATATATATATATATATATGTAAATCGATTGAGAGAGTTTAGAGAAATATATTTTCAAGTTTCTATGAAATAATGAAACCTATTGAATTCTATTTATAATAGATTTTTGAATTATTAAAGTGAATTATAAAAGTATGAATTATTAAAGTGAATTATTAAAGTATGAATTATTAAAGTGAATTATTAAAGTATGAATTATTAAAGTGAATTATTAAAGTATGAATTATTAAAGTGAATTATTAAAGTATGAATTATTAAAGTGAATTATTAAAGTTAAAGTAAAGTAAAAGTAAAGTAAAGGTAAAGTTAAAGTATAGTAAAAGTATAAAAACTATGTATGTATAATACGCGTATAAATATATATAATATTAATTTAAATCGTTATATATATTTAATGAAATAAAATATAAATATCGTTATATTTATTATACTGGTTAAGTAATGAGTTGTCAAAAGTGATTCTAGATATTTAGAAAAGTTATATACGTTTTAATAATAAAGTTCTTTTTAAACTGAAAACGTTTTTGTACGTTTAAAAATAGATTAATAGAATATTATGGAAACCAATTCTCCACTAGCTTTTGTCTAACTTTCGTAAATGACACTTTTTATTTTTATTTATAAATAGCTTTACAAATTATTCTGAATATCGTTAAGAGGAATAGATTTTCTCAAATCATAGTGGACCTCTCAACAGAGACTTGTAATCATAATTCAATGTTTCTGATAATCCAATCATTTAATATATTATTTTTTTAATTTCGTCGATAATCATATTGAAACAAATACGTTCATATAAAGCAATATACGTTTAAATACTTTGTTGACATTTTCAATTTATAACATATACACATATACATACATATTCATATATGTTCATTTAATGGTTCGTGAATCATTGGAATTTGGTTGAGGTTTAAATGAATGTATAAACATAGTTTAAAATTCTTGAGATTTAACTTAACAAACATTGCTTATCGTGTCAGAATAATATAAAGATAAAGTTTAAATTTAGTCAGAAATTTCCGGGTCGTCACATGATACTTTACATAAACATATTTGTTTGGATATATTTATCGATAGAATTAAGAGATAATATCAAATGATTGAATTATCAGATACATTATGATATGATTACGGGCCTATGTTATGAGGTCCACTGTGATTTAAGAAATCTATTTTTTTGAAAACTCATTACTTAACCAGTATGATAAAGATAACGATATTTATATTTTATTTTATTAAATATATATATATATAACGATTTAAATTAATATTATATATATTTTTATACGCGTATTATACGTACATAGTTTTATACTTTTACTATACTTTAACTTTACCTTTACTTTACTTTTACTTTACTTTAACTTTAATAATTCATACTTTAATAATTCACTTTAATAATTCATACTTTAATAATTCACTTTAATAATTCATACTTTAATAATTCACTTTAATAATTCAAAAATCTATTATAAATAGAATTCAATAGGTTTCATTATTTCATAGAAACTTGATAATATATTTCTCTAAACTCTCTCAATCGAATTACATATATATATATATATTTACTTAGTATTATTTCAAGATATTATTAGTATACATAAAATACTACGACGGAGTTATATTCAGACGATTTCAAAATAAGTTTTCAAATGGGATAGAGCTAAGGAAATTATGGGTTATAGCTATGGAGGTTATGGATATTGTTCGAGGGTATTGCTCGTGAGGTCAACCTAACGTTTATCATATTCGTTGCGTCTACGTACTTTCCTGCAATATTGAATCACAATATTGATACGTGAGCATTCATATCTTATCTTTTATATATTAATAGTGTATCCCTGACTAGTGCTCGAGTATATATGATTATGCATGTTTGTATGCTTAGTTTCGTCGTTAAATAGTTTATGATAAATCACAAATTTGATACATATGCTACTGAGATAAAGTATATGATATGCATGTCGTTGAAAAGCTAAAGAAAAATTAATAACTTTTCATTTAGAAATCGTGTGGGTTCGATGAACGGATTAAAAGATATGGTCAACTGAATTATTATTAATTTTAATATTATTATTAAAACGATTATTATAATTGTTATCAGTTGATGTTATTACTAAAATTATTTTTATTACTAAAAATTAATATTTTTATTGAAACTATCATTTTATTATTTTTATCATTATTATTATTATCAATATTATTTAATCAAATAAATATGCGTACAAAGATATTTTTACCACACGTAATATAATTACATTAATAATACATACCACTATATTTTTATGATATTAAGTGAATTTTATAAATTTTATTACTTGAGATATATAAAAGTATATTTTTATCATATATGAATTTAAATATAAATTTTTATTTATTAATAAATGACTTGTATTATTTAGTATAATAAGATCTGATAAATATATTTAAATATATAAAACGAATATATATAAGTTATATAATAAACATGTATAGATTTTGGAAGTCATTTTGGGTCAAGTTGACTTTTGTTGACTTTTACATGTCGGTCTCGAGCATTAGGATTGTGATACACTACGACCTGACCTAAATTGTTAGACAGATATTGACCAACATATAAATATATATATACTTAATATAGGTTCATGAATCCGAGACAAACCCTGCACTTGTTCAGTGCCGTCATATACATAATTGCTACGAAATACAGTATTGTGAGTTTCATTTGCTCCCTTTTTAATTGCTTTTGCAATATATATTTTTGGGCTGAGAATACATGCGCTGTTTTATAAATGTTTTACGAAATAGGCACAAGTACTAAAACAAATTCTACGTGGGTTTAAACCAGAAATATACCCTTAGCTTGGTAACATTAAACTACTTGTCTATGTACGGTAGGCGCGAATCCTAAAGATAGATCTATTGGGCCTGACAAACCCCATCCTGACTATGGGATGCTTTAGTACTTCGAAGTTATATTAAACACACCTGATCTGGTGTACTTTAGAGGGTAAAACATGAACGTTAACGTTTGTTACCGGGTGCCTACAACTTATAGAATACTTTTATACACTTGCGAGTGTACATATATTTATAAACGGAAATCTTTTGGTCTATTAATATATTGAAATGATTGTTATGATAAACCTATGAACTCACCAACCTTTTGGTTGACACTTTAAAGCATGTTTATTCTCAGGTATTAAAGAAATCTTCCGCTGTGCATTAGCTCATTTTAACGATATTACTTGGAGTCATTCATGGCATATTTTGAAAGACATTGCATTCGAGTCATTGAGTTCATCAAGATTATTATTATGTCAATTATAGTTGGATGTATTATGAAATGGTGTGCATGCCGTCAACTTTCGTTGTAAAGAAAGTTTGTCTTTTTAAAACGAATGCAATGTTTGTAAAATGTATCATATAGAGGTCAAATACCTCGCGATGTAATCAACTATTGTGAATCGTTTATAATGTATATGAACGGGTCCTTTCAACTATGTTATGATCCAAGTCGGGTCATACCCAATAACAAGCTTACCAACACCTTAATCGTATTTATTCTTAATGAATGGATCATTAAATGAATACGCGACACTTGGATTTTAGAAAATCGGTTTTCTAAAATATTATTACTTGAGATAAATTATTTGGATAATTTATATGATAAGCATTTAATTATTTGCAAGATTAAATAGTTATGTTGTGATACATTTTATAAAAGGGTTTATAAAATATAAGTAACAATGCATGGTATATTATTTAACAACAAGTTTATAAAAATTAAAAAGTTGCAAATTTTATAAAACCCCTTCATGGGGGACGGTTTTGGAGAGACCAAGGGGTCTTCCCCATGCTCTTTTGCTACTTTTGAGATGACACAATATCACATACACATGCTTAATTAATCTTCCCATGCTTTGACTCAAGTAATACAAGACTACATGCATTTTCAAACAAGAAAGATATAAGAAAAACTCTCTCCCTTTTTGAGCTGCATTCTGGCCGAAATTTTAGGTAAGAAAAGAGAGTTCTTAGGCTTGTTTGAAAGCTTGTTTTCAAGTGTAAATAAATCCTAACCATAGTATTAGGTATTGGGTAAAGTTTGGGGTATAATCTCTTGAGGTTTCATCACTTTGAGGCTTGCATTCATCATCATCTTCATCATCATCTTGCAACTTTGAAAACAACCCTCAACTAGCTTGAGGAGGTATAATCTCTAAACACACTCTTAGTTTGTAAGTATGTTTCACAACTTGATCCTAATTGGGATTTAACTTTAATTGGTTAAAGTTTAACAAGACTAAAATTGGTAATTAACGTGCTTCCGCTTTCTTAATTCTTAAAATGGTTTAAGTATATTATGAACTTGTTAAATCCCAACAATGGTATCTAGAGCCGAAGTTGTTGAATTATGCTTCGAGATGGTTATTAAACCCACTATAATTTTGCATTCTATGAACATGCATGAAGTAGAATGTAAAATTTTCAGTTTTGAGTGGTTTGTCATTTTGGCCAAAATCACTTGTGATTCTGTGTTGCCAATCACTTGTGATTCTGTGTTGCCGATCACTTGTGATTCTGTATTGCCGATCACTTGTGATTCTGTATTGTCAATCACTTGTGATTCTGTGTTGCAGATCACTTGTGATTCTGTGTTTCCAATCACTTGTGATTCTGTATTGCCTATCACTTATGTTGATGATGTTCACAATCTAAGCCTTGACCTTGTGTTTGGTTGCATGCATGGTTGATTGATATTTATTCAATTGGTTTGTAATAATATTTATTCATTTGGCATGTAATAATTCATTTGGTTATGTAATTTATTTTATATTTGTATGTAAAATAGATTAGGTTGTAATTTCATTTTTTAGACAAAATGTATTAGGATATATTTTGTAAAATGATGAAGAATGATGAAGACTTGAAGAACACATGAAGAAGCATTTGGATGCAAGGTTAAGTGGGAGATTTGAAATCTCCTACTTTGTGTAATTACCCCTTACCCGGTGGCATTTTGTTTTTGGCTAAACAAAATGCTTACCAAAAGGCTTGATTGTGAACATGTTATTTTGCATGCTTGGTTGTTTATTGTATGATTGTGGATTGTATGTATGCTACAAGTTAATCACACAAGTTAACAACAAACTAAAATGACAATTTAATTGGTTAAATTCAAATGGCAAAAGACGTTAATAAATGGTTATTAAGAATTAGAAACGGATTGCACATATAAAATGGTTTATATCAAGTAATTGGCTAAAATTACTAGACTTGAAAATGGATTTCAAATAAACCATACACTAAATGCATGTTGGTGTATGGCATATATGTTTTCTTAAACTAGAATAAAGAAAGCCGAAAATCCCTTTAAAACTATAACAAGGTAAACAATTTTAACGCCATCCTTTTGTGGAAACACTTAAAAATATTAGGGAACTCTTAATGGGATAAAGGTCACCTAACCGTTATGAGCAAACTAATATGATTGAGGTGAATTTCGCACACTTGTGGGATAAAGGTCACCTAACCACTAGTATGTTGAATTTACACATTAGCACAAGTAGGACGACTTGATTTGGGAATCATGAACTTAGGGTCACCGAAGCATGATGAACAAATAGGCGTTGATGGGATAATATGCCATGCAAAAGGATTGCATGATCCCATAACTTAGAAGTTGCAAAAGGATTGCAATTGTCATATAATGACTACCTAGCTGAATCAAATAACGGGATAAAGGTCACCTAACCGAAATTTGATTTACCGTTGGATTCTAATATTTAATAAGTCAATTAATATTTAAAGGGTATTGTTTATTAAATTTAAAACGATACTTAAATAAACTTTGTTAAATTTTGTAGATGGCCGCCAATAACAACAACATGCAAAACGCACCCATTAACTTGAACAACCTATCGTTAAGGTCTCTCCTCGAGAAAGACAAACTCAACCATACGAACTTTATGGATTGGTTCCGTAATCTTAGGATTGTCCTCAAACTTGAGGATAAGGCGTATGTGTTGGAAGACCCCATTCCCGATCAACCCGACGAGGATGATGCGGAAGGCATGGCTTATTGGGATAAGTATTGCGCCGATTCGGTGCAAGTCGCCTGCCTAATGCTTGGGACTATGATACTCGAACTCCAAAAGGATTTCAAACATCATACTGCATACGACATGATCACGCAATTGAAGGAGATGTTCCTTCAACAAGCACGTGTCGAACGCTTCGAGACCGTTCGAGCGCTTCATGCATGTCGTATGGACGACTCCTAATCCGTTTCATCTTATGTCCTTAAGATGAAAAGCCTCATTGATCGCGCAAACCGTCTTAATCTCAACATATCTAATGAGCTAGCCACGGATCTTATCCTAAACTCCTTGTCAAAGAGGTTTGACCAATTTGTAATTAATTACAATATGAATGGGATGGATAAGACCATTGGCGAACTTCATGGCATGCTTAGGACGGCAGAAACTAGCATGGGTAAGAGGGGTTCACCCGTGCTAATGATCAATGATGGTGGGTCCAAAGGTAATAACACCTCTAAGCCAAAGGCGGCTAAGAGGAAAGGACCCGCCCATCAAGGCAAGGGAAAGGGGAGGATGGTTACCCCAACCAAAAACAAGAACAAGAAGCAAAAGGTTGCCGGACAAGCAAACCCCAAGGAAGACCCGTGCTTCGGTTGCGGTGAAATGGGTCACTGGAAACACAACTGCTCGGTCTACCTTAAGGAGTTGAAGGAGAAGAGGGATACGGGCAAACCTCAGGTAATATATATATGGTATATATAGAGCTTAGTATTACTTCTTCTAATACATGGGTATTAGACACTGGATGTGGAACTCACATTTGCAATTCTTTGCAGGGGTTCAAAAGAAGTAGCAAGCAAGCGGGAACATCAAGTCTCTTTATGGGTAATGGAGCTAAAGTACAAGTGAAGGCTCAAGGAGACTTTGTATTAAAGCTTCCAAGTGGTTTGGAACTTATTTTGAACAATGTTTTGTATGCACCAGATTTATGTCAAAACATTATTTCAGTTTCCCATTTAAAACAATGTGGTTTTTATCTTAATTTTGTTAATGATGATATCCACGTTTATTTAGATAATGTATTCTATTTTAAGGCTTCGCCTTCAAATGGAATTTATGAATTGGTTCATAATGATACATCATCTAGTAGCTCAATATACCATACTAGCACCAAGAAACTCAAAAGGGATTTGAGTGATTCCTACTTATGGCATTGTCGCCTTGGTCACATAAACAAGAATCGAATGCGTACACTTCAAAAGAATGGACTTTTGAAATCAAATGAGATGGACTCGTTTGATGTATGTGAATCTTGTTTACAAGGCAAAATGACTAAATAACCTTTCAAAGGGACCTATGAAAGGGCTAAAGATTTATTGGGATTAATACATTCGGATGTATGTTGACCCTTTAAACCCATGACTAGGAATGGTGAAAGATACTTTGTTACTTTCATTGATGACTTTAGTCATTTCGAATATGTCTACTTATTAAGACACAAGGACGAAACCTTTGAAGCATTCAAAGAATATCAAAACGAAGTACAAAATCAACTCAACAAGACAATAAAGGTACTTCGTACCGATAGAGGAGGTGAATACCTAAGTGATGCTTTCCAAGATCATCTTAGAAGTTGTGGGATTATCTCGCAACTTACTCCACCCAGGACACCACAGCTTAATGGTGTATCCGAAAGGAGGAACTGAACCCTAATGGATATGGTTCGATCTATTATGGCTAGAAGCTCATTACCTCTATCATTCTGGGGTTATTGTCTATGCTCCGCGGCTCGTATTTTAAATATAGCCCCAACCAAGAAAGTGGAACGAACTCCTCATGAGATGTGGTTTGGAAAACCTCCATCTCTATCATACTTAAAGGTATGGGGATGTGAAGCTTATCCTAAGCGTTACGTCCCTAATAAGTTGAATGCTCGATCCACGAAGTGTATCTTCATAGGATATCCCAAGGATGATATGGGATACTATTTCTATGATCCAACCGAGCAAAATGTATTTGTTGCTCGAAAGGCTGAATTCCTTGAAACTAAGTTCCTAATGGAAGGAAATAATGAAAGGAAGATAGATCTTGAAGAGGTTCAAGATCAAGTAGATGATACACATTTGGTTGACACTAGCACTCAACAAGAAAATGTTGGGAATGATCAAATGGATGATCAAAATACACAAGACGTTCACAAATCTGGTAGGATTAGTAATCCTCCTGAGAGATATGGGTTTCTCATGGATGGTTGCTACTTGGTTGATTTGGATGAACCAACAAACTACCAAGATGCTCTATCAAGGATTGATAAGGATAAATGGCAGGAAGCCATGAACGCTGAGATGCAATCCATGTATGACAACCAAGTTTGGGAACTGGTTGTACAACCTACTGGCTCAAGGCTAGTTGATTGTAAATGGCTTTTCAAAATGAAAACCGACATACATGGAAACTTGGATACATATAAAGCTAGACTTGTAGCAAAAGGTTTCACTCAAACTCAAGGGGTTGACTATGATGAAACTTTTTCGCCAATGGCAATGCTAAAGTCTATTAGGATATTATTTGCCATTGCTGCTCATTATGATTATGAAATATGGCAAATGGATGTCAAGACCGCTTTCCTAAATGGACATCTTGAGGAAGATATCTATATGGTTCAGCCTGAGGGTTTTGTTGATCCGAAATATCCTAAAAAGGTATGCAGGTTAAAGAAGTCAATCTACGGATTGAAACAAGCATCTAGAATGTGGAATCATCATTTTAATGAGGAGGCCGAGAAATTTGGCTTCATTAAAAATGGTGATGAAGCTTGTGTATATAAGAAAGCTAGTGGGAGCACTATCATGTTCCGTGTACTATATGTGGATGATATATTGTTATTTGGAAATGATATTCCGGCAATGCAAGGTGTTAAGACTTGGTTAAGTAAATGCTTTTCCATTAAGGATCTTGGAGAAGCACAATACGTTTTGGGGATTGGGATTTACAGGGATAGATCCAAGAAACTGATAGGTTTGAATCAAAGTGCATACATTGAAAAGATCTTGAAAAGGTTCAAGATGGAGAACTCTAAGAAAGGTTTGGTACCTATTCAAAGAGGAACGCTCCTTAGTTCATCTCAGTGCCCCACCACGAAAGATGAACAGGAGAGAATGAAGAAAGTCCCATATGCGTCTGCCATTGGGTCAATCATGTATGCAATGATATGCACGAGACCGGATGTGTCATGAGCTCTAAGCCTGACAAGTAGATACCAGAATAACCCAGGCAACAATCATTGGATTGCTATCAAAAGTATATTGAAATACCTTAGGAGGACTAAGGATATGTTTCTAATATATGGGTCTGGTGAGGAGGAACTCGCTGTAAAAGGTTACGTGTACGCGAGTTTCCAAACTGATCGAGATGATTCTCGGTCACAGTCCGGTTATGTCTTCACGTTAAATGGAGGTGCGGTCTCTTGGAAGAGTTCAAAACAGGATGTTGTTGCATTATCCACTACAGAGTCGGAGTACGTTACCACCTCATTGGCAGCTCAGGAAGCTGCATGGATGAAGAAATTCATCGACGACTTAGGAGTAGTCCCTTCCATTCAGGACCCTCTTGAGATCTTTTGTGACAACGAGGGTGCGATTGCTCAAATCAAGGAACCTCGTGCTCACCAAAAGACCCGTCACATTGAGCGGAGATTCAACTACATAAGGGATGAAGTTGAAAAGGGAAAGATATGTATTCGCAAAGTTCACACAGATCTTAATATAGTGGATCCTCTCACGAAGCTCTTACATGGATCAAAACATGCAGGACATGTTTGTGCACTAGGGCTTCGATATTCCAGTGATTGGTCATGATCTGTTTTAAGTATTGTAATGGAACAAAATTGTTCAAACTCATTAATATAATTATGGTATAAATTTATTTTGAGTTATGTTCCTATTTTGCATATTTTATCCATGAATAAGTAATTATTCTAAATTCCGTAGTCGATCACATTTGTGGGAACAAGTGTGAGGTTTAGACTATTATGAACTTGGATTGGTATACATTCACGGGATGAATGTGGGGCAAGCTTGCAACCAAGGTTCATAGATATTTGTGGGACACAAATATTGGAAGACCCGCCCTCAAGACCTACTAAATGGAGCCTTTGTGGTTGATCACATGTAATCTTGAGTAAAGGCGAATATCATTGTATCCTCTGACCTGAGATACATATTCGGTTCAGATATTTACCAAGTATTGTACCTTGATTCTTTCCTTCGCTATTCTGAAATATGGTAGTTCATAAGGAAGAGCTCAGGTATAATGCAAGGTATATATTTAGGACGTATGTAGTCAAGATGGAATTTGTCCCTCTTATTCGTTGAGAGTCAGATGTCTAAGGCCTGATAAAGTTAAATCTAGAAGAGAGTGATCACTCTGTATCTCTTGGATATAACATGACATCTAGGACAAAAGGAAATATTGAAAGATTCACCTATTCATATTCGAGATGGGAACTCGAAAGGGATGATGTTATTGAATGGCACAAAGTCATAACATATTGGGAGTGATGGACGGTCGTTAGGTGGTATCCATCACTTGCATTAATTTCTTATATTTCTCGTGCAAGTGGGAGATTGAAGGTATTTCGTATACCCGAGAGACATGTTAAATTAATGTGGCCACTATGTTATGATCCAAGTCGGGTCATACCCAATAACAAGCTTACCAACACCTTAATCGTATTTATTCTTAATGAATGGATCATTAAATGAATACGCGACACTTGGATTTTAGAAAATCGGTTTTCTAAAATATTATTACTTGAGATAAATTATTTGGATAATTTATATGATAAGCATTTAATTATTTGCAAGATTAAATAGTTATGTTGTGATACATTTTATAAAAGGGTTTATAAAATATAAGTAACAATGCATGGTATATTATCTAGCAACAAGTTTATAAAAATTAAAAAGTTGCAAATTTTATAAAACCCCTTCATGGGGGACGGTTTTGGAGAGACCAAGGGGTCTCACCCATGCTCTTTTGCTACTTTTGAGATGACACAATATCACATACACATGCTTAATTAATCTACCCATGCTTTGACTCAAGTAATACAAGACTACATGCATTTTCAAACAAGAAAGATATAAGAAAAACTCTCTCCCTTTTTGAGCTGCATTCTGGCTGAAATTTTGGGTAAGAAAAGAGAGTTCTTAGGCTTGTTTGAAAGCTTGTTTTCAAGTGTAAATAAATCCTAACCATAGTATTAGGTGTTGGGTAAAGTTTGGGGTATATTCTCTTGAGGTTTCATCACTTTGAGGCTTGCATTAATCATCATCTTCATCATCATCTTGCAACTTTGAAAACAACCCTCAACTAGCTTGAGGAGGTATAATCTCTAAACCCACTCTTAGTTTGTAAGTATGTTTCACAACTTGATCCTAATTGGGATTTAACTTTAATTGGTTAAAGTTTAACAAGACTAAAATTGGTAATTAACGTGCTTCCGCTTTCTTAATTCTTAAAATGGTTTAAGTATATTATGAACTTGTTAAATCCCAATATATATATATATATATATATATATATATATATATATATATATATATATATATATATATATATATATATATATATATATATATATATATATATATTGTATACATATAATGTTGTATTGTCGTGATGTAGCTAACCCTCCGGGTGTAGCTTATTGGCATTGTTCACATCGTTGTTGGTGAACTTATATTTTGTTGATGTATCTTTAGCTTGTTGCTTAGTGATCTTACGGTATGCTTAGACTAGTTTGCCTTTATGCTTGGATGCTCCGGTATGCAGTATTTGGTTTTGTGGGGCGTGTCCATTTTATGTATATATATGTATGTAGTATATTCTCACTCACTAAGCGTTAGCTTACCCTCTCGTTGTTTACCTTTTTATAGATTTGCATGGATGCGGTGGCTCGGGTAAGCGTGGGACTAGTGGACTCGCGTAGTTGCTTTAGAAGGCTTGCTTTTGGATTGATTAGGATTGAGTAGCGTATCCCCAATCGACATGCTCGGCTTTATTTTGTGTTAAAAGTCGTGTGGTCGAAAACTTGAAATTGGTACTTAAAGGGTAATTTGGGCATATGTGGGCCCGGTGTCGTAAAACCTTTTTTGTTGATGGAACGTGTTAGTTTTAACTATTATAATATGTTGTGAAAAACGTTTAGTCTAAATGTGTCGGGAAGTGGTCAAACATTTTCGCATTTGGGACTTCTTGGGACAGCAGCATGTCCAGGCCCTTTTGCGCGTCGCGCGGGGTCATGGTGCGCCGCGCCATTTGCTGCACAAAGAAAAAAAAATTATTTCGCATTATTGGTTGGTTAACGGGTTGGGTTGTTACAAAAATAAATATTAAAAAATTATATAAATAATCAAACACGACATATTTTCTTTGTATACTACACTCAGCAAGCCTAAGGGAAAAAAGCCCCAACACCCTGTTACCGGCGTATTCCAAGCTTTGGGCACATGAGGTCTAAGTGTCTAACACATCCCGTTGCAATAGGGCCTCTCTCACATTTTCTTATCTATGGACGTCAACTATATCATATACTTAAAAGGTGTATAATTGTAATATCATTACATTCACTTTGAATGAATGGTACTTTTATTTTTGTTTGCATTTTTTTATATTTTATTTTGATTTTTGTTTTGAAAGGTGTTGCGGATAAACATATTAAATAGGAAATGTTTATACATATCTATCTATCTTCTACTGTATCTATTATCTATCTATTCTATTACATTATATAAAGCACGTGCTATAATGCTGATGTGTGGACTTCTCAATAAAAATGTCACATGTCAACTCTTCCTTTATTTCTGCCACATGTCATTCTATTAGGTCGTCACATATATTATTTGATATTTATTAAATTATATAATTTAATATACATATTCTATTTACTTAAAATAAAATATTACGGAGTATTCCTTACCATATATTAATTATAATATTTTAATTTTATATATGTAATGTATATGGATATATGGATTTTATATTATTACGTTATCAGACTTTGACAATCTCTATCTCTATCTCTACCTTTTACAAAGCGTAAAGGTCAGAGCTGATGTGTCATTCTGACATTCAATCTGACAAATACCCTCCACATGTAAATAGTATGCTAGTTACGGATTAATTCTTTTAATCATCAGAATTTAACACGTGTCTCAATGAAACACCACGTTATGCTACTATTTACACAGCAAAATTAATTTACGGACTAAAACAAAAACCGCTCACCACCCACCCCCTCTCTCTTCGAAATTCTAAAACCCTCAGCGTTTCGCCGGCGAAAATGGCCGCATACTGCCGTTATCGACGAAGCAACTACAACTAATTTATCCGTTACAATTTTACGCACCTATTGATATAAATTTTGTATATAATCTCCGGTTTTGCTAAAACCTGCCGGAACCGTCGCCGGCCACTCATTGCGTTTGACGGCCACTACAAGTATATAATTAAGTCAACCAGACAAGCACACTTTAAATTAGGTAGAGGTATGTCAATCTTTAAACTATTTTTTTCTTTTAATTCTGTAAATTAGGGTTTTTTTGGGATTGATCACCATTTTAGTAAACGATGTTTTAGGAAACTGAAAAGCCAGAACAACAAGCATTGAAAGGATGTTCGATTGCAAACGGAGCAGTGATTTTGAAGATATACGATCTTTAAACGAAAGGATGTTCGATTACAGACACCTCCTTTTCTGAAATCATTATACCAAATCATCAAAAAATAGTATACGAGTTATTATGGTTGCTTGATTATGTGCCGTTGTAAGTGTGTCAAGGAGAATTGAAGAAGATACGGTAACTTTATGCTAATTTTTTAATTTTGATTGTTAAGGTTAAACATAATTATCAGCTTCTGGGTTAGATGTGTTGTCATTAAATTGAAAAGTACATAAAGCTTTAGGGAATTGATTTAAATAGGGCATTGAATATGATTTATATAGGGCAGTATAAAGCTTTAACTGAAAATGTGAAGAATGAGGGTGGAGTAAATAAGGTGAGAGCAACCATCATGTGTTTTACCTTCATGTATTATCTTAATCGACTTCTTCAATCGGTTATATTACATCGCCTATGATAATAGGTATTTCTCTCTGTACTTTCTTATAATTTGCTTTTGAAATTGCTAAGAACATGGAATTAGGGAACTGTAAATTACAAATATGCTGTAAATTAAAGAAATCATCAGCTTTAAGAATCATCATCTGATTATTATGAAAAGGTTTGGCTTTTATTTTGTTTAATTTGGTTGTTATTTATATATTCATCATTTGTGATGATGATGATTTCAGATTTCGGATTTGTGTGTTGAACGTATTTGGCTTCATTTAATCTATACTAACAATACTGCAGCTTAATCTGTAGATTTTTATATATAATCCATTTTTTATTTTATTTTCACACGCTATTCATTTAATCTAAAGGCTTCAAATCCATCGGTTACAATGACGTCGCAAAGAAACTAAGGCTTACAACGATTCGGTCACAGATCAACCTCCGAAGTGTTAATGAAATTCAGGTAAAATCCTTGGATGGGTCTATAAGAGAGGTAAATCGTTAAGTTTAGTATGCCACAAATTTAGGATCAGACCTTTTAGAAATTTTGTATGCCACTTGATCTTTATGTAAGTACCCGTGTACTTACAAATATCAGATGCTGTGTGTTTTATGTACTTTTTTATGGGAATTAGTTATGGTATGCAAATGTCTAAGGGAGTTTATGGGTGAACTTTGTGTTTACTTATATTGTTAACATCATAAGTTAAGTTTAGTTCAATACATTGTATAATGCTATAATAGTCTACTATGGAGTATTTAATATGGTAATTCCTTTTTCCCTTTTTCTTTTCCTGATGGCTATATTATTTTTCATGGTTGGTTGCACTGAATTCAATACTGTGACAACTCGGAAATTTTCAACCAAATTTAAACTTTATCTTTATATTATTCCGAAAAGTTAAGCAAAGTTTGTTAAGTTAAATCTCAAGAATTTTAAATTGTGTTCATACATTCATTATATCCTCAACCAAATTCCGACGATTCACGAACCGTTATATATAAATAAATATGTATATATATATTATAACTTGAGAATATTAATAAAGTATTAAACGTATAATACTTTACATGAACGTATTTGTTTCAATATGTTTATCGATGAAATTAGAAGATAATATCAAATGATTGATTTATCAGATACATTATGATATGATTACGGGTCTATGTTATGAGGTCCACTGTGATTTAAGAAATCTATTCTTTTTGACAACATTCGAAAAATGGTAAAGTGATTTATAAGTAAGAACGTGAAGTGTAAATAACTTAGATGTTGGATATCGACAAGTTATGTAAATTGACATTTTTCATTAAGATGATTTCATACGTTTATTTAACCTTTGAACTTTATCCCATGCTTCACCAACAAACTGTAATTTAAAAACTTGAAACCTATTATGAATATATATGATTCTACTTTTCTAAAACATTTTATGATATAACGATTTCCATTATTTTAACCTTTAAACAAAATGATTCTTAAAAATATATTTGGTTTTGGAAAACAAAATTATTATATTTATTTGATTTAGTTTCAAACGTACAAAAACGTTTTCAGTTTAAAAAGAACTTTATTATTAAAACGTATATAACTTTTATAAATATCTAGAACCACTTTTGACAACTCATTACTTAACCAGTATGATAAAGATAACGATATTTATATTTTATTTTATTAAATATATATAACGATTTAAATTAATATTATATATATTTATACGCGTATTATACGTACATAGTTTTATACTTTTACTATACTTAAACTTTACCTTTACTTTATTTTTACTTTACTTTAACTTTAATAATTCACTTTAATAATTCATACTTTAATAATTCACTTTAATAATTCATACTTTAATAATTCACTTTAATAATTCATACTTTAATAATTCACTTTAATAATTCATACTTTAATAATTCACTTTAATAATTCATACTTTAATAATTCATTTTAATTATTTAAAAATCTATTATAAATAGAATTCAATAGGTTTCATTATTTCATAAGAAACTTGAAAATATTTTTCTCTAAACTCTCTCAATCGATTTACATATATATATTTACTCCGTATTATTTCAAGATATTATTAGTATACATAAAATATTACGTCAGAGTGTTGTCCTAGTGATTTCGAAATTGTTTTTCGAGTGGGATTGGATTAAGGATTACGGGTTATAGCTATGGAGGTGATTGGGAATGGTTCATGGGTATGCTCGTGAGATCAATATAGTGTTTATCATCTCCGTTGCGTCTACGTACCTTTCCTGCAATATTGAATCTCAATATTGATACGTGAGTACTCATAATTTAACTTTTACATACTAATAGTGTATCCCTGACTAGTGCTCGACTATATAGGATTATGCATGTTTGTACTTTTGATATTGCCTTTAGTTAGGTTATGTTGAATCCTGAATTAGTTATATATGCAACTGAGATAAGGTATAAGATATGCATGTCGTTGGAAAGCTAGCGAAAAATTAAGAACTTTTCATTTAGATATCGAATGATTTCGATGAACGGATTTAAAGTTATAGTCCATCGAATTTTTGTATTATTATTAAAAATGATTATTATTATCGTCGTTATTATCGTCGTTCTAGTTTTATCTTATTATTATTATTATTATTATCTTTATCAATAAAAGGATTTATCATTAAAAATTGTTATTTTTTTTTTATTATTACTATCGTTATTATCGTTAAAGTTATAATTAGTATTATTATTATTATCCAATTATTATTATTATTATTATTATTATTATTATTATTATTATTATTATTATTATTATTATTGGTATTATTATTATTATTATCATTATTAATATATATATATATATATATATCATTATTTAAAAATGGTTATTGTTATTGTTATTATTATTATTACTATATTATCATTAAGATAATTATTAGTATTATCGTTAATAATGTTATAGTAACTATCATTATTAATATTAGTGTAATTAAAACAAATATTTGTAACACCTAATTATTTTGATTACTATTATTATCATTATTACGAACACGATATAAAAGACGATTAAAAGCTATTAAACGAAACGATTAGGAAATAATGGGTAAGAGTATCATGATGAAATTAAAATATTATAAGATATTGATTTAGATAAAATTATCGTTCTTATTATTTTTATCATAATGTTATCTTAGTAATTATAAATATTGATATTTTTATAATAATTATTATTATTACAAAATAATACAACTTTTACTTACTATCATTATAGATATTATTTTATCAAATAAATATTTGATACAAACATATTTTACTACGTGTAATAACTTACTTTAATAATACCTATCATATTATCTTTATAATATTAAATGAACCCTATAAATTTTATTACTTAATATATATAAAAGTATATTTTATTATATAAATATAATATAAAATTTTATTTATTAATAAATAAATTATATTATTTACTCTAATAAATCTTCTAAAAATATTTAAAAATATAAAACGACGATATTTAAACTATATATTAATCATGTATAGATTTTTGGAAATTATTTTGAGTCAAATTTACTTTTGTTGACTTTTGCATATTAGTCTCGAGCATTAGGATTGTGGTACACTATGACTTGACCTAATTTGTTAGACAAATATTGACCAACACATAAATATATATAATTAATTTAGGTTCGTGAATCCGAGGCCAACCTTGCACTTGTTCAATGACGTTATATGTATTTTTACTACGAAATACAGTATGGTGAGTTTCATTTACCTTTTTACCCTTTATATTTTTGGGACTGAGAATACATGCGCTTTTATAAATGTTTGACGAAATAGACACAAGTAATTGAAACTACATTCTATGGTTGAATTATCGAAATCGAATATGCCCCTTTTTATTAAAGTCTGGTAATCTAAGAATTAGGGAACAGACACCCTAATTGACGCGAATCCTAAAGATAGATCTATTGGGCCTAACAAACCCCATCCAAAGTACCGGATGCTTTAGTACTTCGAAATTATATCATGTCCGAAGGAGGATCCCGAAATGATAGGGGATATTCTTATATGTATCTAGTTAATGTCGGTTACCAGGTGTTCACCATATGAATGCTTATTTTTTGTCTCTATGCATGGGAAGTATATTTATGAGAACTGGAAATGAAATTCTTGTGGTCTATTAAAATGATGGAAATAAATGATTATGATAAACTAATGAACTCACCAACCTTTTGGTTGACACTTTAAAGCATGTTTATTCTCAGGTGTTAAAGAAATCTTCCGCTGTGCATTTGCTCATTTTAAAGATATTACTTGGAGTCTTTCATAGCATATTTCGAAGAATGTTGCATTCGAGTCATTGAGTTCATCAAAGATTATTATTAAATCAATTTATAGTTGGATAGTGGATATTATGAAATGGTATGCATGCCTGTCAATTTTTGATGTAAAGAAAGATTGTCTTTTAAAAACGAATGCAATGTTTGTAAAATGTATCATATAGAGGTCAAATACCTCGCAATGTAATCAACTATTGTGAATCGTTTATAATGTATATGAACGGGTCCTTTCAGTTGGTATCAGAGCGGTGGTCTTAGCGAACTAGTTCTGCATTAGTGTGTCTAACTGATAAGTCATTAGGATGCATTAGTGAGTCTGGACTTCGACCGTGTCTGCATGTCAAAAGTTTTGCTTATCATTTCTAGTCGGAAATCATCTGCTTATCATCCATAGGAAATTACCTGCTTATCATTATTAGTCTAGACACATCTTGCTACATTAATTGCATGAGTAGTGTATAGACAAAATTCATATCTTAGCGTATCTGCTAAATCATATCTTATCGTATCTGTTACTTAAACTTTGCCTGACATATCCCGCAAATTCCTCCGTAATCTATGAAATCTTTTGATCTCTATATATAGATATCCTATGTAAATAGAATACCACCCGATAGTCGAAAAATCATTTTATATCGAAAATCCTTTATCCAATCGTACGAAATGGAATTTGTCATCAGTTCAAGTCACTCGGATTCCGAAATGGAATCTCACTCAAGCTCCGAAAGCAGTGTGACCGAAATGGATCAACCAATCAGTCATCACCTATTCTGGATGAATTGGGGATGGGTTCGTAGCCTCCTCAATCATTGGAAACAAGAAGAAGGCGATCCTTTCCATCCACCACATTGCCCTCTTGGCGAAGAACCTGAAGCACTTACCGGCGAACCTGTTCGAGACAACATTTTCTCTCTCATTTCCAGGGTATCTCGTCATGATTATATACTACATCAAATTCTAGATTTTATTTATCCACTCGTTCCGACTGACAATCATCCTGGAATAATAGAAGAAGTCAACGAACTTCGCGCTCGGGTAGTGGCTTTGGAGAATATGGTGCAGAGATTACAAACACCAGCAACAGCACCAGCAGCATAACCAGTACCACCATCATCAACGCCAACAGTACCATTACCACCTCTAACCACAACCGCGTTGTAAACCTCAACTTCACAATCTGTCCCACGAGCATCAACTTCATACGCACCATAGATACCATGGAGTACCAACAACAATAACTGATGAAGTATTAATTCATAACTTCATTGGAGAAACATTCCACAGCGATTATATAATCTCTAAAGTCTTAGAGATTATCTAATCTAGCCCTAACCATAAATCAGTTAAGCGAACCAAAATGATAGAAGGAATAGTAGAAACCCTGACAAAAATGGTGTGTGATTAACAAGTTAAAATTGTTTTACCAACAGCATCAACAGTACCGTCAACGTCACCAGCATCATCAGTACAGTCAACACCAGAATCAACAACACCTATAACATCACAAACTCCGTCAATTCAAGAATCACTGTGGACATCATTACGAATCAATAACGTGTATATTGTATCAACAAGTTATGAAGAATTAACTCATTCCCTCTGAAGAAATTATATATATATTATATATATATATATATATATATATATATATATATATATATATATATATATATATATATATATATATATATATATATATATATATATATATATATATATATATATATATATTGAAATAAAAAATAAATCTTTCCGTGCTAAGCTATTGTGTGTGAATCTTAACTACTCGGTTAATTCATATTACAAATATGCAATAATGTACGTCCCTCGCCCGCAACTTAACCATCGTTAACTACAATCTCTGTCTCAATTCAACAAGTTCCAATTCCTAATAAATCAAGTATATATTTGATTTTACACTTCATCATTGATGTAACCGAAACTTTTCAGATAACATCATTCGTACTTTGCGAAGTTCACAAGAATTTAACGAAAACCAACATCACATCTCAACAAATAACGAAGTATTGATTCATAATTTCAATATTATTGAAGAAATACTTATGTAACCTCTAAAGCCTTCAAGGAATTATTCAATTCTAGTTTCAACCGTAAATCGAATGAGTTTAATTTAGTATTAACTCATTAAAATCTATGTTACATCTGAGGAGAATATATACATATATATTTTCATAAAGACTGTAATAAAATTCTTATGTACAAAATATTAATTGTGAAAATTTTTTAACGGGTAGGTAATACCCAAGAGAGATATATAAATTCACAATTAATATGTTACATTCTTCGAATCAGATTAAGCAAATTATCAATTATACTTCCTACTTTCACAATAATATACATTCTTTCATAGAAATCAAAATAACCATACTAATTCAAACCCAATTACATATTCTGATTTTAAAATCTCAGAATTCAATTCGAGATATAACCGGTACCATCACTTTTAGATTCCTACATCTTTCAAAGCTATACTTTGACTTCAAAAGTGTGTTAGAACATCAAATGTATACAAACGATTACAATCTGTGTTCAAACCCTTCGAAAATCTCTGAAGACACTTCAAATAATGAGCAATCGAGATGATGATCCAACCACATATTACCCACAGTTATGTACTTAAAAAGCTCTCGAAACCAAAGTCATAATTCAACACATATCTGTGTCAGATCTTTTGGCATTTATTAGCCAAAATAACCTTGCAATTCCTTTGCAAAGTAGCAAATTATATCACAGCTCAGCAAGACAACTTCGATTTTTTCATTCGGAGTAGCCTTATCATAATTTTGATATATGTGATTATCCTTTTGTTACCGGAGAACCTTTCATATTCCACCACATTAGCAATAAACTTACCAACAACTTCACTGATCTTGGGCATTCCGAAGAATCTTTATATTTATCGAAACCTCATCATTTACTCATCTGCCTCTTGTAACGAGAATTGCCATACGAATCATTGGGAATTAGCAATCAGTATTTTGAAATCTCACAGCATGTTGACGCCAACAGTTATACATAACGTCTATTTCCAAGGCTTACATACTTCGAATGTGAAGTTTCTGAAAAACACTCTGAACCGCGAACTAGTTCTCGAAATGCTGATGAAGCAACAAAAACTGTAAACGACCTTAGCAGTAAAAAGTTTGATGATAAAGATTAGTGTATTAACAAAGCTCAGAAATAGAGAAGTTTTGGAACTGGAAACGTATTGAGCAAAGTATGAAGGAGGCTGTGGACAAATCACAAAGACTGAACCTGCCTTAAAAGAATCCAAATGATTCAGTGTCTGTTGAAGTCATTAACGAATACCTTGCTCCTGACACTAAACCCTTACAGACAATATTCTTCATCATCCTCTGATATTAGAAATTCTAAGATATCATCGTATCTTTCATTATAAATATCCTCCATATTTCTGAAGATATTTCCATAACTATTCTTATCTGGAATCATTTATCTCTTTGCGCTATCTGTATTACATCAAAAAGGAAACTGTTTAGTTCCTATACTCTGTAAACCTTTGAGTTTAAAATATGAATGTTTTTGAAGTAGTGTTGGAAACTAAAGCATGAGTTAGTATAATATAATGACACTTGATCAACGTGATTATATTACAGTAATTCATGCTGAGTTTCTAAATGGAACGTGATGATTCACGGATCATAACATCATCATGTGCCATGTTATACGACTATTGTATTCTATTTAACCTCTAAAATATCAAGAAAATATTTCTTCATGATTCGGCCTTTTACAAGGTATTCTAGTAATTTGACAAGTCAAGATCGTACCATCACAATTTCCTTCCTAGAACATTAACAATGTTCATTCTGAAATTCATATCTGTGAATTCTGGACCATTACAAGCGGTGCTAAATCGCAAGAAGAAGAAACGAAAGGACAAAACTCCGAAATAGAAATTGGGGTATAAATTGCAGCAAATAAAAGAGAGCATTAACTGTGGATGACAATGATTATAGAAGATAGAAACAGAGACTTTGAAATATAAGGGAAGATATAAAGCCCAACGACAAACCAAAAATTATAAACCATATATATATCGATGCATATAGCAATATAAAGACACGGGAGAACTAGAAACACTATAAACCCAAGAGTATAGTAGAAGTAAATAGATTCTTTCGGCGGTAGATGAAAAAGAAGAATGACCGATATGAAAGTTATAAGTATATCGAGAATCAAAACTGGATGGAGCATATTGATGAATACTTTAAAATATGAGTTGAGGGGGAAAAGAATAGAAGGTGATGAAACATGACTAGGAACTTAGAAATCAACAGATTTAACACACACAATGACGGAATAAGTAAATCAAACCCTCTAGTGAATAGGTTAAGCTTTTTGGGATTAATTTAGTCATACCACAACTAAATCAAGTGTGATTAGATCAACACCTAGAGCTATTATTCACCACCTGGGTGATTTGGGTTGAAAGAGAATCGGAGGAGCTCACCAGATCTGAGTGTGTGTAACAAATGAGAGGCTTAACCTAAAATGAAGAACATAAGACTTTATATACCCCTGCTGTTGACTCACCCGTACGATTCATCCATCACACATACGAGTTGGCTTCATCAGCCATACGAGTGATCACTCACTCGTGTCTTCTCATTTAGGTTGTAATTGTGACTTAGCTCAGCATCAACCGTGCGTATGAGCCTGTCAGCCGTACGAGTGAGGCTTCACTCGGACGTCTGACTAAGTCTAACATAGTCAAACATCCAAATCTCGTTCCTGCAGTTGCTGTAACCACATACAAACACGGATAGGATAATAACGAACGATCATGGTAGCCTGTAAACTGTTGTACCTGCAATGGACGTGGGTAGATGTCTAGGGACTTGCGTAAAATGTATCAACAGAAGGTGTGAGTTGTAAGAAAACGAAGGAGGTGAATTTATAAGAAAATCTCCGACAGAAGAATTAAAATGGACGATCGTATTTAAAGTGGATCCTAATTCCTTTTGTTACCGAAGAATCAAATCTTATTACAAAGATTTTTTTCAAATCCCTTGAAATCTGGAAATCAATCATATCTACGTCAAATAATAAGATGAATCTACACTTACTCATTTCACTCTTCTATGTTAGCTTCATTCGTACTCTTCATATAAATGCATTGTTTATCCAAATTATTCGCTGATGATAAAACTCTAATTTTCAGCCTGTATGCATCATGAAAACATACTTATTATCATTCGCGACCTTTTCACTCAAATTTCGGGACGAAATTTCTTTAACGGGTAGGTACTATGACAACCCGGAAATTTTCAACCAAATTTAAACTTTATCTTTATATTATTCCGACAAGATAAGCAAAGTTTGTTAAGTTAAATCTCAAGAATTTTAAATTGTGTTCATACATTCATTATAACCTCGACCAAATTCTGACGATTCACGAACCGTTATATATAAATAAATATGTATATATATGTATATATATATATATTATAACTTGAGAATATTAATAAAGTATTAAACGTATAATACTTTACATGAACGTATTTGTTTCAATATGTTTATCGATGGAATTAGAAGATAATATCAAATGATTGATTTATCAGATACATTATGATATGATTACGGGTCTATGTTATGAGGTCCACTGTGATTTAAGAAATCTATTCTTTTTGACAACATTCAGAAAATGGTAAAGTGATTTATAAATAAGAACGTGAAGTGTAAATAACTTAGATGTTGGATATCGACAAGTTATGTAACTCGACATTTTTCATTAAGATGATTTCATACGTTTATTTAACCTTTGAACTTTATCTCATGCTTCACCAACAAACTGTAATTTAAAAACTTGAAACCTATTATGAATATATATGATTTTACTTTTCTAAAACATTTTATGATATAACGATTTCCATTATTTTAACCTTTAAACAAAATGATTCTTAAAAATATACTTGGTTTTGGAAAATAAAATTATTATATTTATTTGATTTAGTTTCAAACGTACAAAAACGTTTTCAGTTTAAAAAGAACTTTATTATTAAAACGTATATAACTTTTATAAATATCTAGAACCACTTTTGACAACTCATTACTTAACCAGTATGATAAAGATAACGATATTTATATTTTATTTTATTAAATATATATAACGATTTAAATTAATATTATATATATTTATACGCGTATTATACGTACATAGTTTTATACTTTTACTATACTTAAACTTTACCTTTACTTTATTTTTACTTTACTTTAACTTTAATAATTCACTTTAATAATTCATACTTTAATAATTCACTTTAATAATTCATACTTTAATAATTCACTTTAATAATTCATACTTTAATAATTCACTTTAATAATTCATACTTTAATAATTCACTTTAATAATTTAAAAATCTATTATAAATAGAATTCAATAGGTTTCATTATTTCATAAGAAACTTGAAAATATTTTTCTCTAAACTCTCTCAATCGATTTACATATATATATTTACTCCGTATTATTTCAAGATATTATTAGTATACATAAAATATTACGTCAGAGTGTTGTCCTAGTGATTTCGAAATTGTTTTTCGAGTGGGATTGGATTAAGGAAATTATAGGTTATAGCTATGGAGGTGATTGGGTATGGTTCATGGGTATGCTCGTGAGATCAATATAGTGTTTATCATCTCCGTTGCGTCTACATACCTTTCCTGCAATATTGAATCTCAATATTGATACGTGAGTACTCATAATTTAACTTTTACATACTAATAGTGTATCCCTGACTAGTGCTCGAGTATATAGGATTATGCATGTTTGTACTTTTGATATTGCCTTTAGTTAGGTTATGTTGAATCCTGAATTAGTTATATATGCAACTGAGATAAGGTATAAGATATGCATGTCATTGGAAAGCTAGCGAAAAATTAAGAACTTTTCATTTAGATATCGAATGATTTCGATGAACGGATTTAAAGTTATAGTCCATCGAATTTTTGTATTATTATTAAAAATGATTATTATTATCGTCGTTATTATCGTCGTTCTAGTTTTATCTTATTATTATTATTATTATCTTTATCAATAAAATGATTTATCATTAAAAATTGTTATTTTTTTTTATTATTACTATCGTTATTATCGTTAAAGTTATAATTAGTATTATTATTATTATCCAATTATTATTATTATTATTATTATTATTATTATTATTATTATTATTATTATTATTATTGGTATTATTATTATTATTATCATTATTAATATATATATCATTATTTAAAAATGGTTATTGTTCTTGTTATTATTATTATTATTACTATATTATCATTAAGATAATTATTAGTATTATCGTTAATAATGTTATAGTAACTATCATTATTAATATTAGTGTAATTAAAACAAATATTTGTAACACCTAATTATTTTGATTACTATTATTATCATTATTACGAACACGATATAAAAGACTATTAAAAGCTATTAAACGAAACGATTAGGAAATAATGGGTAAGAGTATCATGATGAAATTAAAATATTATAAGATATTGATTTAGATAAAATTATCGTTCTTATTATTTTTATCATAATGTCATCTTAGTAATTATAAATATTGATATTTTTATAATAATAATTATTATTACAAAATAATACAACTTTTACTTACTATCATTATAGATATTATTTTATCAAATAAATATTTGATACAAACATATTTTACTACGTGTAATAACTTACTTTAATAATACCTATCATATTATCTTTATAATATTAAATGAACCCTATAAATTTTATTACTTAATATATATAAAAGTATATTTTTTATATAAATATAATATAAAATTTTATTTATTAATAAATAAATTATATTATTTACTCTAATAAATCTTTTAAAAATATTTAAAAATATAAAACGACAATATTTAAACTATATATTAATCATGTATAGATTTTTAGAAATTATTTTGAGTCAAATTTACTTTTGTTGACTTTTGCATATTAGTCTCGAGCATTAGGATTGTTGTACACTATGACTTGACCTAATTTGTTAGACAAATATTGACCAACACATAAATATATATAATTAATTTAGGTTCGTGAATCCGAGGCCAACCTTGCACTTGTTCAATGACGTTATATGTATTTTTACTACGAAATACAGTATGGTAAGTTTCATTTACCTTTTTACCCTTTATAATTTTGGGACTGAGAATACATGTGCTTTTATAAATGTTTGACGAAATAGACACAAGTAATTGAAACTACATTCTATGGTTGAATTATCGAAATTGAATATGCCCCTTTTTATTAAAGTCTGGTAATCTAAGAATTAGAGAACAGACACCCTAATTGACGCGAATCCTAAAAATAGATCTATTGGGCCTAACAAACCCCATCCAAAGTACCGGATGCTTTAGTACTTCGAAATTATATCATGTCCGAAGGAGGATCCCGGAATGATAGGGGATATTCTTATATGTATCTAGTTAATGTCGGTTACCAGGTGTTCACCATATGAATGATTATTTTTTGTCTCTATGCATGGGACGTATATTTATGAGAACTGGAAATGAAATTCTTGTGGTCTATTAAAATGATGGAAATAAATGATTATGATAAACTAATGAACTCACCAACCTTTTGGTTGACACTTTAAAGCATGTTTATTCTCAGGTGTTAAAGAAATCTTCCGCTGTGCATTTGCTCATTTTAAAGATATTACTTGGAGTCTTTCATAGCATATTTCGAAGAACATTGCATTCGAGTCATTGAGTTCATCAAAGATTATTATTAAATCAATTTATAGTTGGATAGTGGATATTACGAAATGGTATGCATGCCTGTCAATTTTTGATGTAAAGAAAGATTGTCTTTTAAAAACGAATGCAATGTTTGTAAAATGTATCATATAGAGGTCAAATACCTCGCAATGTAATCAACTATTGTGAATCGTTTATAATGTATATGAACGGGTCCTTTCAGTTGGTATCAGAGCGGTGGTCTTAGCGAACTAGTTCTGCATTAGTGTGTCTAACTGATAAGTCTCTAGGATGCATTAGTGAGTCTGGACTTCGGCCGTGTCTGCATGTCAAAAGTTTTGCTTATCATTTCTAGTCGGAAATCATCTGCTTATCATCCATAGGAAATTACCTGCTTATCATTATTAGTCTAGACACATCTTGCTACATTAATTGCATGAGTAGTGTATAGACAAAATTCATATCTTAGCGTATCTGCTAAATCATATCTTATCGTATCTGTTACTTAAACTTTGCCTGACATATCTCGCAAATTCCTCCGTAATCTATGAAATCTTTTGATCTCTATATATAGATATCCTATGTAAATAGAATACCACCCGATAGCCGAAAAATCATTTTATATCGAAAATCCTTTATCCAATCGTACGAAATGGAATTTGTCATCAGTTCAAGTCACTCGGATTCCGAAATGGAATCTCACTCAAACTCCGAAAGCAGTGTGACCGAAATGGATCAACCAATCAGTCATCACCTATTCTGGATAAATTGGGGATGAGTTCGTAGCCTCCTCAATCATTGGAAACAAGAAGAAGGCGATCCTTTCCATCCACCACATTGCCCTCTTGGCGAAGAACCTGAAGCACTTACCGGCGAACCTGTTCGAGACACCATTTTCTCTCTCATTTCCAGGGTATCTCGTCATGATTATATACTACATCAAATTCTAAATTTTATTTATCCGCTCGTTCCGACCGACAATCATCCTGGAATAATAGAAGAAGTCAACGAACTTCGCGCTCGGGTAGTGGCTTTGGAGAATATGGTGCAGAGATTACAAACACCAGCAGCAGCACCAGCAGCATAACCAGTACCACCATCATCAACGCCAACAGTACCATTACCACCTCCAACCATAACCGCATTGTAAACCTCAACTTCACAATCTGTCCCACGAGCATCAACGTCATACTCACCATAGATACCATGGAGTACCAACAACAATAACTGACGAAGTATTAATTCATAACTTCATTGGAGAAACATTCCGCAGCGATTATATAATCTCTAAAGTCTTAGAGATTATCTAATCTAGCCCTAACCATAAATCAGTTAAGCGAACCAAAATGATAGAAGAAAGAGTAGAAACCCTGACAAAAATGGTGTGTGATTAACAAGTTAAAATTGTTTTACCAACAGTATCAACAGTACCGTCAACGTCACCAGCATCGTCAGTACAGTCAACACCAGAATCAACAACACCTATAACATCACAAACTCCGTCAGTTCAAGAATCACTGTGGACATCATTACGAATCAATAACGTGTATATTGTATCAACAAGTTATGAAGAATTAACTCATTCTCTCTGAAGAAATTATATATATATATATATATATATATATATATATATATATATATATATATATATATATATATATATATATATATATATATATATATATATATATATTTTGAAATAAAAAATAAATCTTTCCGTGCTAAGCTATTGTGTGTGAATCTTAACTACTCGGTTAATTCATATTACAAATATGCAATAATGTACGTCCCTCGCCCGCAACTTAACCATCGTTAACTACAATCTCTGTCTCAACAACACCTATAATGCTTTTGACACCACCTACCCTGGTATCGTATATATTGAAGTAACAAGACCATGGGTGTTAAAGATCAACCCACCATATTCATCTTGCAAGACAAGCTCAATCAGAGCATTTAAGCTGTATGGAAGGTTTACACCAGAAAGAATGTGAAGGCAGATGAGATGTAGGGGTGAGATTATTTTTTTGGTTATTATACTGTCTCGAATGGACTATAGAGTCACAAAGATCTTCCAAAAAAAACTTTAGGTAACCATTGAACCATCCCAAGGCTATCAACAACAAACAATGTTGTATAAATAATAACGATTATGAAACTATTTTTTAGAGCTACCGTGCAACGCACGGGCTCTTAAAATCTAGTTACAACAATATTATGTGATTCATCCATTTATAAATGGAAAGAATGTGTCTAATGTAACAACATTATAACTCTATCTTATACATCTACACACAAAAAATTGTATCTAATTACCTTTTTATCAGCGACGGAGCTTGAACACTTACAATGAGGGGGTCAAAAGAACTCAATCAAAAGATGTATTATCTTAATTTGATAACCAATGATTGATAAACCGTATGCTAGACATTCAAATATTAATTTGATGGGGTCAAGATTGAATTTTAACATATTTAGTCCCTAAATCTATACAAATTACTAGTAAAGACTAAACTTTTTGGGGGGACCATGGCACCCCCTGCCCTTACAATCCTCCGTCACTGTTTTTATGTATTATAACAAAGAGAAATTTAGCTAAAATATTTAATATCAAGTGGCATACATCGAACGGGCTCATAAAACTTATGCATATCCATGACATGTTACCATTGAAAATAAATTTTTAATATTTTATTATATTTTCATGCAACGCACGGGATCATAAAATACAACAACAACAACAACAACAACAACAACGTGCCCAATCCCACATGCATGAGGTATGGGGGAGGTGAAGCGTAGACAACCCTGCCTCTATCCTAGAAAAGAGAGTAATCATTTCTCCACCCCGAGTGAAACACTCACAAGAGTAGAGAAAGTCCTCCATCTCTCTATTCGAGGGATAAAGAGATTGCTTCCAAAAGGACCTCCGGCCCAAAAAGTAGTAGGAAAATAAATAGAGATAATTTAAAAAAAAATTAAATAAATAAATAAATAAATAATTCAAATAAATAGAGATAAATAAATAATAAAATCGAGACGCCATGAAAATGGTAGGAGCGAGTTTCCATGGGTTTTAAAATCGAGCCTGGAGTTCAATATAGCCACTAAGCGGCGGTCAAGTCGCCAATAAATCGACGCTTGGTGTTGCCACCAATAATGGGTCGTATATATATGTATGTATATATATAAATATAAAAATAATAATACACACAATACAAAAAAAAATTATATATATATATATATATATATATATATATATATATATATATATATATATATATATATATATATATATAAGGGAACGTACCATAGGCAGCTGTGCAGGGCTCCAGACATAACGAGGAATGCTACACTAAAAAAACAATAGACAAAGATGTCCACATACCAACAACCAGAAACACTCCTAAACATACATATCTACAGACATAAACCTCCATACATACAAACCCCCACACATACATACATACAGACATTCGTATCTAAACAAAACATAAAACATATACACAAGAAACATACATGCGTACATATAAACATACCCACAAAAGACATAAACATACAAACACACTAACAAACCTACATCCATAAACATACAAAACATAGAAGCAAACATAAACATACTTACATACATACATACATACATACATACATACATACATACATACATACATACATACATACATACATACATACATACAAACCTCCCTAAACATGCCCTAATCAACCATAAAAGCACACAAAGAAAAAAAAATACATACCCAAAAAAAACATCCGTACATAAACATACATGCAACCATACCCTAAACCCTACGCACGCGCACACATTCATACCCAAAACCAAGACGGGGTCCTGGTTAAATGCAAAGCACGGAAAACACGATACAAGAAGATACAGGCGAACACAAACAATATAGAACGTGTGCATTATTGACACATGTTACTACCAGATTCAATTACGCCACGTGCAATTACCTCCTTAAATAATGTCACGTGTAATTACCACAATTTTCTCTAAAAACACTTGCAGGTCGTGTTGTAGGTCGTTGATAAGTGTCGTGTTGTTGTTTTTCTAGCTACTTGCTAGTTTGTCTTTATTTTATAAAATTTTGCCTTTCGAAAAAAAAAATATTTTTCTCTTCCTCATATTCTCTTTAAAATAAACTTATCTTATTTCTCTTTAGAATGAACTTACAATATTTTTTGTTTATATTAAATTTCTTTTTTAACATACAAAATAAAAGGTTGCCGATATGTTATCATATTTTTCTTTAATTTTATATTATTACAATCGTACTAAACCACCATTATGTGCTTATACATAAAAATTTACGATGGCAAATGAGATTTTCAAATCAGGTCAAGTCGAACATTACAGTCTTTAAATGTTGGTCGTAAGAGTCAGGGTTCACAGTAAACAATTACTGTCTAGCGGACGTGTTCATAAAACACAGTGTCTTAATCTGTAACGAACGTCAGCATAATATGTACTTCTGCTATTGTTATATATTAAGCAGTTACGAAAACGTATATTTACAACGTTTCCCCGCAGGTATTCGGGCCCCCATTTACTTACTACGTTTTTTCCCAAGTGTATTCGAGTCTCCATTTATAATAAATTAATATTACTAAATATAGATATATTTTAAGCCTGAAAAATGTCACCTTTGGACAAGCATCAGATGATCTAACGGAGTAATCTGGGTGATCTTTTCTAATGGTGTATCTTTGGAAGTTTTTATTGACTATCTTTATCTTTTATCTTTTTTATGAATACATAGTTAATAATCCTTTTGGATATGTACTGAATACTGATGTCCACTTCTGGTGGATGTTCTTTGATGTATATTGTCACAACCCAACAAGTTTGTGGCCCAACCCACTAAGATTATGACCCAATTAAGAGTTTTAACCCAAGAACCTCATGGAAGGCCCAAGAACATCATGGAAGCTCCCTAGAACTTTCTCATGAGTTCTTCCATGGAATGGTATGGAATGTTCATGGAAATATCTATCTCCATGTATATACTTGAAGTTTCTAGTACTTGGATCCTAACCATTGATTTAGATTAATCTTAGCCATCCATTTTGTATTAGGAGTAGTATAAATAGGGGTGGTCTCATTTGGCACACCACACCTCAAATCTCAAACATTCTCTCTTGTAAAGCATTCTCAAGCAATATAAGTATTTTCTTCAATTCCACTTGTTCTATAATATTTTCTCTTTTGGTTACTTGAATCGTTATAAGGTCCGAGTAAGGCTGACTTGGTAGAGACTAAGTGCCGCACGTGAGCTTATCGAGATAAGTCCGTGACATTTAGTATCAAGAGCAAGGTCGATTCAAGGAGATGGCGACCGAGACCGAGAAGAATGTGAGCGCAACAAGTGGTGTAATGGGTGATGAGACTCATGGCCGGGTAGAGACTCGCCAAGGAGCCAAGAAGAACCGAAGTACGTCCAAAGACTTTGTCGCAAACTTGGACAAAAGGATCATGGATGTAGAGACATCCATGGACGATGTGAAAGCAAAGGTCGAAGACGTCCACCAACGTTTGGATGGTTTGGACGGGGACTTTGACGAATTGAAAGATGATTGCAAGAGTGCAATCAACGTGCTAGACGTTGACATGCGACGTGAGATCCATGACTTAAGGGGTATGCTCATGGGTGAGATTACGAAGTTGCGAGGCGAAATGGAGGGGGAGGTCTCCACTATTCACCAACGCCTCGTGGATTTACAAACCAACATGAACTCTTGTTTGAGATTCATGGCTAGTGGGGGTGGCAACACTGGATGCAATGCTCTGAAGGTGGACGTTCCCAAGCCGTCACCGTTCGTGGGGAAGCGGGAAGCCCGAGCGGTTGATGATTTTATATGGGAGATGGAACAATACTTGGAGGGAGTCAACATAGTGGATGATGCAATGAAGATAAAGACGGCAACCCGTTACCTGAAGGATACCGCAGCGTTATGGTGGCGTCGTCGATATGGAGATATCGAGAAAGGTACGGTTACTATTGACACTTGGGATGATTTCCTTACCGAACTTAAGAATCAATTCTACCCCAAGAATGCTCAAAAGGATGCGATGAGTCGTCTACGTAAATTACATCATTCCGGGACGATTCGGGAGTATATTAAAGAATTCACGAACCTTAGCCTGGAGGTCCCAGATATTCCCGATGATATTCTTCTCTTCTATTTTCTCGATGGTTTGCAACCTTGGGCTAAAACGGAGTTGGAAAGACGAGGAGTCCAAGACCTTGCCACCGCAATTGCTCAAGCGGAGGCACTAGTCGACCATGCTAATAGGAAAGATTCGTTCAAGTCAAAAGATAAGAAGGTGAGCCATGAGAAAGGTGGGGGAGATAAGCCCACCCAATCAAGGAATGATAATACACGTAAGCCACCAACCGGGAATAACAAGAGCATAAAAACTTCTTACAAGAATGATGGATGTTTCATATGTGATGGACCGCATAGAGCCCGAGATTGTCCGAAGAAAGCTAGCCTTCATGCTATGGAAGCTCAAAAGGTGGGTTGTCAGGATGAGGATTTGTGCATGGGATCGATGCAAATACTCAACACTATTAAGGCCAAGGTGGAGGTACCCAAAGTAATGGCTAAAGGACTCCAATTCGTAGAAGTTTATGTTCTAGGAAACCGGGTACGAGCTTTGGTAGATACGGGAGCTACTCATAACTTTGTCTCCACCGAGGAAGCTAAGAGATTGGGGATTAAAGAGATAAAGGAGGGCGGAATGATGAAGACGGTGAACGTGAATGCTAAACTGATTAGTGGAGTGGCTAAAGATGTGCAAGTGAAGATTGGAGAATGGGAAGGAATGATTGATCTATCGGTCGTGCCTATAGACGACTTCAAGTTAGTACTTGGGATGGAGTTCCTAGATAAGGTACGCGGTTTCCCTATACCGTTCGCTAACTCACTGTGTATCTTGGATGGTGAGAAGACTTGTATGGTGTCAACCGAACGTGGAAGCAAGAGTGCATCCAAGTCACTTTCGGCCATGCAATTCAAGAAGGGGTACAACAAGAATGAGACATGCTATTTAGCGGTAGCAAAGCAAGAGACGGTCGAAGATAAGGGAAAACTAGAGGTACCCAAGGAAATTGAGAAGGTCCTTGATGAGTTCAAGGATGTCATGCCCAAGGAGTTACCAAAGAAGTTACCACCTAGGAGGGAGGTTGACCATGTGATCGAGTTGGAGCCGGGATCAAAACCACCTTCCAAATCCCCATACCGAATGCCACCACCCGAGTTGGAGGAGTTGCGAAGACAACTTAAGGAGTTACTGGATGCGGGATACATCCGACCGTCAAAATCCCCGTATGGTGCTCGGGTACTATTTCAAAGAAAGAAGGATGGGTCCTTGCAGATGTGTATAGATTACCGGGCACTCAACAAGGTAACTATCAAGAACAAATACCCAATCCCACTTATTGCTGATTTGTTCGATCAACTTGGGAAGGCGAGATACTTTTCCAAGTTAGACTTGAGATCGGGATATTATCAAGTCCGAATTGCCGAAGGAGATGATGTAACATCCCGCCTTTTTCCGTTTACTTTTCCGTTTAACTATTTAAGTTCCGTTATATGTTTATAACACATCCCGTTAATATGCGTTGAATTATCTCGTTTAGGTAATTCCCGCACCCGGTTTAAAGTTGAGGGACCAAACTTGCCAAAGGTTGAAACATTTGACTAGGTCAAAGAGTCAACCCTTATTCTCATCCATTCATTCATCTCTTTCATTCTACTACTTCACCTTTTCTCTCAAAACCCTCAAACCTTCAATCATCATCCAAATTCGTTCAAGAAGGATTCGATCAAAACAAATTGCATATTTGAACTCCTCGTGATCTCCTCTTCGTTTCCATACCGATTTCATCAATTTTGGGTAACTTTCTAAAATCACTAATTCTTGTGTTCTTGAGATTTTTAAGTTATAAGGTTGTTAATTAGTGTCTATGGCTCGAGTCTAGTTTGTTATGTGATTTGTATGCTCGTTTTTGATATTTTGATGTAACTAGTTCATATTGAAAGATGACATGCTTAATCTTGAAAATTGAGTGTTCATATGTTGTTTGATGCTAAGAGTTCATGTTTTAATTGTGTTTCTAGTGTTACTAGCTTCATTATGATGTATAGTTTGATTAATGAAACCTCCTAAACTTGATTATGAAATTTGGTGAATTTAGGTTAAGGTTTCATGAACTTAAAATGGACTTTTAATGATTTGAATGACATGGAATGTTAGTTGTAAGTGTTAGGTTGTGTTGTATGCTTAATTACCTTCGAAACGGCATATTGTTCACGTAATTTGGTTACCGAATCATTAAATGGCATTTATGACTTGTATGCATTGAATGAGGAACATTGATGGCGGTTTTTGGTAGTTGTAAGTGGAATTTTGATTAATGAAAAGTGCTTAGTTATGTTCCTTGTCAAATTACCTTTCCGATGATATAAGATACATATCTTGATTGTTTGCGGGTCATGAAATGTGTTGGTTTGTGTTTTGATTCGTGCATTTAAGAGTTGCAGCAAACAAGGCCTGGAAACCCCCTTAGACGCCGTCCAGATACTCAGGACGCCGTCCCACTTTTAGAACCTGGACGCCGTCTAGCTTCTCAGGACGCCGTCCCACCTTTAAAACCTGGACGCCGTCCAGCTATATGGGACGCCGTCCCGTTTGCCTAAAACTGGCTGTTTGCTTGACCTTTTGACGAAAAATGTTTGGCATGTTCTAGACCTCCAATTTACATGTAACTTGTTTTAAAATGCTTATATATGAATAACTAGCATAGAAAATTTGTCCGAGACCCGACCCGAACAGGTTGACTTTTTCGTTGACGTTGACCGACCAAAGTTTGACTTTTTGTCAAACTTAACCAATTGTTTATGCACCCTTTCTAACATGCTCCTATACTTGTATCTTGCATGAAACTTGACAATTTGATTCACATGCTACATAATCGAGTCGTGTCGAGCCATAGGACTAATTGAACACCTTTGACCCTTCGTGACTATCGTTATTGATACAACCTATTTGTTTAGGTCAAGACTAGCATTGTTCTTTGCACACGTTACTTGTCGAAGTACTTTTTGATTCGTGCATACAAGGTGAGATCATAGTCCCACTTTTACTCTTTTTGAACTTACTTTTGGGATGAGAAAACATAAACGTTCTTTTAAACTACGTGAACACAAGTACAGGGAAAACAAACATTCTACATACGAGTTTGAACACAAATCCCCAATTCGATTATCATTAGTTACATCAGATGGTGTAAGCGAGAACTTATGTTATATGGCCATATGGGTTTGACAAACCCTCACTTCGGACGGTTCGCTACCGTCTACGGGTGAAATATATTTTCGGGAAACAGTGTATGTTCTAACACTATTATTACGGGGTTCAACGGACGGAATGTTAAGCTTTGATAATTGAGTGCTCGTGAATATTAACTTTTAGAATGTACTATGACTTTATCGATGTTGCAAATCTTGTGGTTCAACTTACTTTTACTCACTTACTTATTTAAACCTATGATTTTACCAACGTTTTCGTTGACAGATTCTCTATGTTTTTCTCAGGTCCTTGAACTTAGGTGATACATGCTTCCGCTCATACTTTTTGATACTTGCATTGGATGTCGAGTATACTTGCATACGTGGAGCGTCTTTTTGACTACTTTTAATTGTGTTGCACGTGTTTCATACAAACTTTAAACATTGTTATGTACTTGTTATGGAAACTACTTTTGTAAACTTTGAAACATCCTTATTTATGAAATGAATGCGACATATTTTTCGGTCAAACTTTGTTATAAAGACTTACGACCATGTAATGGGACCATACGTAGATGACGCCGTCATTTGACGATTTGTCGGGGTCGCTACAAGTGGTATCAGAGCCTTGGTTGTAGGGATTTAGTGTTCATTGGTGTCAACCCCGAGTCATAGGGTACATTGGTGAGTCTAGACTACAACCGGCATATAGACTCGAAGTAGGAATTACTTGACTACTTGTGCATTTATACTCGAACGCTTCTACTCATATCTACTCTTAGATCATCTTAATCTCACGTTGTCTAATTTGATTGACACGCCACCTTGACTATATGAAATGATGTCGAATGCACATATGAATCAGGGTAATATAATTTCCGGGATTATATTACGGTGACTCATATGAACATTCCGACATTATGACATAAAGAATTTAAGGCGGGTCAAGGATAATTTTCTCTCTATCTTTATTCCATATCACGGTTAGTATTATTTAGAATACTAACCAACGGTATTCTTTTGTTTTGAAGGAACAATGGCTCCTCGTCGTGTACGCCGCAATGAAACTCCCGAACAAGCTCTCGAACGGATGATAGCTACCGCCGTAGATGCGGCCATGGCCGGTCACTCTTCCAACAACAATAACAATAACAACAACCACAACAACAACAACAACAATGGGGCCGGTAACTCAAACGAGGGATGCTCCTATAAAGCTTTCATGGGGTGCAAACCTCACACTTTCGATGGGACCGGGGGACCGGTCGTGCTCACCCGATGGTTTGAGCAAACGGAAGCCGTCTTTAGCATAAGCGGTTGTCGGGATCAAGACAAGGTCAAATACTCCACCCACACTTTCTCCAGAATTGCTCTAACATGGTGGAACACCTATGTTCAATCGGTGGGTACCGATGAAGCTCATGCCCTCTCTTGGGCCGATCTAAGGGAAAAGATGATTGTTGAATATTTTCCGCGCGAAGAAACCCGAAAGCTTGAGGAAGAACTAAGAGCTTTGAAAGCGGTCGGAAACGATCTTAAAGCTTATAATCAACGCTTCGCCGAACTATCCTTGATGTGTCCTAATCTTGTTAACCCCGAATCTCAAAGGATTGAGCTCTACATGCTCGGTCTTCCAAAAAGCATCAAACAAGGGGTGATGTCATCCAAACCCGCTACTCATCAAGCCGCTATGAACATGGTCCGCCAATTAATCGAAACGGTTGACGAAATCGTAGTACCGGCTCCTAAGGCCGAGGACAAGTCGGGTGGCAACAAAAGGAAATGGGAAGCCACTCCATCAACCAACTACAACAACAACACCTTCACCAAAAAGCCTTTCAACAACGACGGCAAGAAGGGTTATGTCGGAAACTTACCTTTTTGCAACAAATGCCACAAGCATCATCACGGCGAATGTAACAAGCTAGTTTGTCACCGTTGCCAAGGTGTTGGTCATAGGGCCAACAATTGCACAAGCGCCGCCCCCGTTGCTCGAAAGGGGCCCAATCCCCAAAAACGGTCACTTGTTACGAATGTGGCCAAACGGGCCAATATAAGAACGAATGCCCGAAAAAGAAAGCCAACCCCAACAACCGAGGCCGAGCCTTTAACATCAACACCGAGGAAGCCCGAGATGACAATGAACTAGTCACGGGTACGTTTCTTCTCAACAACTCTTATGTTACTTGCTTATTCGATTCGGGTGCCGATAAATGTTTTGTGTCTAAGACTTTGGCTCCTACTCTTTGCACTCCACTACACCCTTTAGATACTACTTATTCCATCGAAGTGGCCGACGGAAAACTCTTAAGTGCCGACACATATTACCGGGGGTGTACTTTGAACATTTTGGGTAAGGAATTTGAAATTGACTTGATACCCATGGAATTAGGGAGTTTTGATGTAATAATCAGTATGAATTGGATGGTCAAAAATAAATCTCACATTCTTTGCGATCTTCACGCAATCCAAATTCCTATCGAGAATGGTGAACCATTGATTGTCTATGGCGACAAAAATTGCACCGGACTCAATCTCGTTTCGTGCCTTAAAGTTCGAAAGCTACTTCGCAAGGGTTGTTTCGCGATTCTTGCTCACGTTAAGAAAGTCGAGGCCGATGAAAAGCGCATCGAAGATGTGCCAATTGTTAGTGACTTTTCCGATGTATTTCCCGACGAATTACCGGGTCTTCCACCTCATCGACCGGTTGAATTTCAAATCGATCTTATTCCAGGAGCCGCACCCGTAGTGCGTGCACCGTATAGACTCGCTCCATCCGAATTACAAGAATTGCAAAGTCAAATCCAAGAGCTACTTGACCGTGGTTTCATTCAACCTAGCCATTCACCATGGGGCGCTCCGATTTTGTTCGTCAAGAAGAAAGACGGATCCCTACGAATGTGCATTGATTATCGTGAACTAAACAAATTGACGGTTAAGAACCGATATCCCCTTCCTCGCATCGATGATCTCTTTGATCAACTACAAGGTTCTCGTGTATATTCAAAAATCGATCTCCGTTCGGGTTATCATCAACTAAGGGTTAAGGGGGAAGATGTCTCCAAAACCGCTTTCTGGACTCGTTATGGTAGTTATGAATTCCTTGTCATGCCTTTCGGTCTCACTAATGCACCGGCGGTGTTCATGGATCTCATGAACCGCGTGTGCAAACCTTACCTCGACAAATTCGTTATCGTGTTCATTGACGACATTTTGGTCTATTCTAAAAGCGAAGAGGAACACAAAGAACATCTCCGACTTGTGCTTGAACTCTTGAGACAAGAACGACTTTATGCCAAATTCTCCAAGTGTGAATTTTGGTTGAAGGAAGTCCAATTTCTTGGTCATGTTGTAAGTGATCAAGGCATTAAAGTCGATCCCGCAAAAATCGAAGCCATTAGTAAATGGGAGACTCCTACTACCCCTACTCAAATTCGTCAATTCTTGGGTCTCGCCGGATACTATCGTAAATTCATCAAGGATTTCTCCCTAATCGCTCGTCCTTTAACCGCGTTAACTCACAAGGAACGAAAATTCGTTTGGACATCCGAACAAGAAACCGCTTTCCAAATCTTGAAAACTAAGCTAACCACCGCTCCTATCTTGTCACTTCCCGAAGGCAATGATGATTTTGTTGTATATTGTGATGCCTTGAAAAACGATTATGGATGCGTACTAATGCAACGAAAGAAAGTCATTGCTTATGCTTCTCGACAACTCAAAGTCCACGAACGAAACTACACGACACATGATCTTGAACTCGGTGCCGTCATCTTTGCACTTAAGCTATGGAGACATCATCTTCTTGGTACCAAGAGTACTATCTTTACCGATCACAAAAGTCTCCAACATATCTTCGATCAAAAGCAACTAAACATGAGACAACGAAGGTGGATTGAGACCTTGAACGATTATAATTGCGAGCTTCGTTACCACCCCGGGAAGGCAAATGTAGTGGCCGATGCCTTAAGTCTAAAGGAAAGAGCGGTGCCTCTTCGTGTCCGAGCTTTGAATATCACCATCCACTCCAACCTTAATAGCCAAATTCGGGTAGCCCAAGATGAAGCTCTTAAGGAAAACAACATCGCACGCGAACTTTTAAACATTCTCGTCTCTCGATTCGAAGTTAAGGAGACCGGACTTCGATATTACGCCGGAAGAATTTGGGTGCCTAGATATGGCGACTTACGAAACCTCATCCTAGACGAAGCCCACAAATCGCGATACTCGATTCATCCCGGCACCAATAAGATGTACCACGACCTTAAAGAACGATATTGGTGGCCGAACATTAAAAAGGAAGTCGCTACTTACGTTGCCAAATGTTTGACTTGCGCTAAAGTCAAAGCCGAACACCAAAGACCGTCCGGGTTACTTCAACAACCCGAGATCCCGCAATGGAAGTGGGAAAGGATCACGATGGATTTTATCACCAAACTACCAAAAACGTCGGGCGGTTATGATACTATTTGGGTCATTGTCGATCGCCTCACCAAATCCGCGCACTTTCTCGCCATGAAAGAGACCGACAAAATGGAGAAACTTGCACGACTATACATTAAGGAGATTGTAGCCCGACACGGTGTACCTTTATCGATTATCTCCGACCGAGATGGTCGTTTCGTTTCTAGATTTTGGCGTACGTTACAAGAAGCGTTGGGAACGCGTTTGGACATGAGCACCGCATATCATCCCCAAACCGATGGGCAAAGTGAACGTACAATACAAACCTTAGAGGATATGTTACGAGCCTGCGTTGTTGATTTTGGAAAAGCTTGGGACAATCACTTACCTCTCGCCGAATTCTCTTACAACAATAGTTATCACGCGAGTATTAAGGCCGCACCTTTTGAAGCGTTATATGGTCGAAAATGTCGCTCTCCTCTTTGTTGGGCCGAAGTGGGTGACGTGCAAATTTCCAGGCCCGAACTCATTCACGAAACCACCGAGAAGATTCTTCAAATCCGAGATAGGCTTCGGACGGCCCGGAGTCGTCAAAAATGCTATACCGACAAAAGACGCAAAGACCTCAAATTTCAAGTCGGTGACCGCGTTATGTTAAAAGTCGCACCTTGGAAAGGTGTCATCTGTTTTGGGAAACGTGGGAAACTAAATCCGCGGTATGTTGGTCCTTTCGAAATCTTAGAGCGTGTTGGAACCGTTGCGTATCGTTTGGATCTTCCGCCTCAACTAAGCTCCGTCCATCCTACCTTTCATGTATCTAACTTAAAGAAATGTCTTTCCGAGCCCGATATCGTCGTCCCTCTCGAGGAACTTACTATTAATGACAAACTCCATTTTGTGGAGGAACCGGTTGAAATTGTGGACTACGTCGAGAAGGAATTAAAACAAAGCCGGATCCCGATTGTTAAGGTCCGTTGGAACGCCAAAAGGGGACCCGAGTTTACTTGGGAAAGAGAAGATCAAATGCGAAAGAAACACCCTCATCTATTCCCGGTCCCGGAAATGTCAGATTCCGAGGAAGAAACAACGACTACTACGCCTACCTAAATTTCGGGACGAAATTTCTTTTAAGGTGTAGGTAATGTAACATCCCGCCTTTTTCTGTTTACTTTTCCGTTTAACTATTTAAGTTCCGTTATATGTTTATAACACATCCCGTTAATATGCGTTGAATTATCTCGTTTAGGTAATTCCCGCACCCGGTTTAAAGTTGAGGGACCAAACTTGTCAAAGGTTGAAACATTTGACTAGGTCAAAGAGTCAACCCTTATTCTCATCCATTCATTCATCTCTTTCATTCTACTACTTCACCTTTTCTCTCAAAACCCTCAAACCTTCAATCATCATCCAAATTCGTTCAAGAAGGATTCGATCAAAACAAATTGCATATTTGAACTCCTCGTGATCTCCTCTTCGTTTCCATACCGATTTCATCAATTTTGGGTAACTTTCTAAAATCACTAATTCTTGTGTTCTTGAGATTTTTAAGTTATAAGGTTGTTAATTAGTGTCTATGGCTCGAGTCTAGTTTGTTATGTGATTTGTATGCTCGTTTTTGATATTTTGATGTAACTAGTTCATATTGAAAGATGACATGCTTAATCTTGAAAATTGAGTGTTCATATGTTGTTTGATGCTAAGAGTTCATGTTTTAATTGTGTTTCTAGTGTTACTAGCTTCATTATGATGTATAGTTTGATTAATGAAACCTCCTAAACTTGATTATGAAATTTGGTGAATTTAGGTTAAGGTTTCATGAACTTAAAATGGACTTTTAATGATTTGAATGACATGGAATGTTAGTTGTAAGTGTTAGGTTGTGTTGTATGCTTAATTACCTTCGAAACGGCATATTGTTCATGTAATTTGGTTACCGAATCATTAAATGGCATTTATGACTTGTATGCATTGAATGAGGAACATTGATGGCGGTTTTTGGTAGTTGTAAGTGGAATTTTGATTAATGAAAAGTGCTTAGTTATGTTCCTTGTCAAATTACCTTTCCGATGATATAAGATACATATCTTGATTGTTTGCGGGTCATGAAATGTGTTGGTTTGTGTTTTGATTCGTGCATTTAAGAGTTGCAGCAAACAAGGCCTGGAAACCCCCTTAGACGCCGTCCAGATACTCAGGACGCCGTCCCACTTTTAGAACCTGGACGCCGTCTAGCTTCTCAGGACGCCGTCCCACCTTTAAAACCTGGACGCCGTCCAGCTATATGGGACGCCGTCCCGTTTGCCTAAAACTGGCTGTTTGCTTGACCTTTTGACGAAAAATGTTTGGCATGTTCTAGACCTCCAATTTACATGTAACTTGTTTTAAAATGCTTATATATGAATAACTAGCATAGAAAATTTGTCCGAGACCCGACCCGAACAGGTTGACTTTTTCGTTGACGTTGACCGACCAAAGTTTGACTTTTTGTCAAACTTAACCAATTGTTTATGCACCCTTTCTAACATGCTCCTATACTTGTATCTTGCATGAAACTTGACAATTTGATTCACATGCTACATAATCGAGTCGTGTCGAGCCATAGGACTAATTGAACACCTTTGACCCTTCGTGACTATCGTTATTGATACAACCTATTTGTTTAGGTCAAGACTAGCATTGTTCTTTGCACACGTTACTTGTCGAAGTACTTTTTGGTTCGTGCATACAAGGTGAGATCATAGTCCCACTTTTACTCTTTTTGAACTTACTTTTGGGATGAGAAAACATAAACGTTCTTTTAAACTACGTGAACACAAGTACAGGGAAAACAAACATTCTACATACGAGTTTGAACACAAATCCCCAATTCGATTATCATTAGTTACATCAGATGGTGTAAGCGAGAACTTATGTTATATGGCCATATGGGTTTGACAAACCCTCACTTCGGACGGTTCGCTACCGTCTACGGGTGAAATATATTTTCGGGAAACAGTGTATGTTCTAACACTATTATTACGGGGTTCAACGGACGGAATGTTAAGCTTTGATAATTGAGTGCTCGTGAATATTAACTTTTAGAATGTACTATGACTTTATCGATGTTGCAAATCTTGTGGTTCAACTTACTTTTACTCACTTACTTATTTAAACCTATGATTTCACCAACGTTTTCGTTGACAGATTCTCTATGTTTTTCTCAGGTCCTTGAACTTAGGTGATACATGCTTCCGCTCATACTTTTTGATACTTGCATTGGATGTCGAGTATACTTGCATACGTGGAGCGTCTTTTTGACTACTTTTAATTGTGTCGCACGTGTTTCATACAAACTTTAAACATTGTTATGTACTTGTTATGGAAACTACTTTTGTAAACTTTGAAACATCCTTATTTATGAAATGAATGCGACATATTTTTCGGTCAAACTTTGTTATAAAGACTTACGACCATGTAATGGGACCATACGTAGATGACGCCGTCATTTGACGATTTGTCGGGGTCGCTACAGATGAGGCTAAGACCACATGCGTGACGAGGTATGGCGCTTATGAATTCCTAGTCATGCCCTTTGGTTTAACCAATGCCCCTGCCACATTTTGTACTTTGATGAACAAATTATTCCACCCGTTCCTCGACAAGTTTGTCGTGGTGTACTTGGATGACATAGTCGTGTATAGCGACACCATGGAAGATCATGTGAGGCACTTGAAGCAAGTATTTCAAGTACTAAGGGACAACGAGTTGTATGTGAAGCTAGAGAAATGTTCATTCGGATTAGAGGAGGTGGATTTTCTTGGACATAGAATTAAAAATGGGAAGTTACTCATGGATGGGGCTAAGGTCAAGGCAATTCAAGAGTGGGAGGCACCAACAAAGGTGACTGATTTACGATCTTTCCTTGGTTTAGTAAACTACTATCGTCGTTTTATCAAGGGATACTCGGCGAAAGCGGCTCCATTGACATAATTGTTAAAGAAGAATAAAGCTTGGTTGTGGGATGAGAAATGTCAAGCAGCATTCGAGGAGTTGAAAGGAGCTGTCATGGAAGAACCGGTGTTGAGACTTCCGGATGTGACCATTCCGTTCGAGTTACACACAGACGCATCGGACTTTGCTATTGGAGGATTTCTAATGCAAGAAGGTCACCCAATCGCGTTCGAAAGTCAAAAACTTAATGAGGCGGAAAGGAAGTACACTGTGCAAGAGAAAGAGATGACAGCGATTATTCATTGTTTGAGGACATGGAGGCATTATCTTTTGGGATTAAGGTTCGTGATCAAGACGGATAATGTGGCAACGAGTTATTTTCAAACCCAAAAGAAGTTGAGTCCCAAACAAGCTCGTTGGCAAGACTTCTTAGTCGAATTTGACTATGTGTTGGAGTATAAGCCTGGGAAAGCCAATGTGGTAGCTGATGCCCTAAGTCATAAGGCGGAGTTTGCAGCGATCACAAAACCACAATTCTTCCTTCAAGATCGTATAAAGGAGGGATTAGAGCATGGTTCTATAGCCAAAAACCTTGTTGGATTGGCTCGAGATGGGAAAACGCGAAGGTTTTGGCTGAAAGGTGATCTATTATTCACCAAAGGAGACCGGTTATATGTGCCTAAGTGGGGTGATCTTAGACGGACAATCTTGAAGGAGTGTCATGATTCAAAGTGGGCTGGTCATCCAGGTATCAAGAGGACGCTGGCATTAGTAGAAGGCACTTATTATTGGCCAAGGATGGAAGACGACGTAGAGACGTACGTGCGGACATGCCTAATATGCCAACAAGACAAGATAGAGCAACGCCAACCAGGAGGACTATTACAGCTGCTACCTACACCGAAAGGACCATGGGAGAGTGTTTCCATGGACTTCATTACTTGCTTACCCAAGTCGGAAGGGTGTGGGAGTATTATAGTCGTGGTAGACTGGTTTTCTAAGTATGGTACCTTCATAGCCGCATCATCCGAAGTTACCGCGGATGAAACCGCAAAACTATTTTTCAAGAATGTGGTGAAGTATTGGGGGATACCGCATGTGATAGTAAGTGATCGAGATCCGAGGTTCACGGGGCGTTTTTGGACGGAGTTGTTCAAGATCATGGGGACAGACTTGAATTTCTCCACGAGTTTTCATCCCCAAACGGATGGACAGACAGAAAGGGTGAATGCACTATTGGAGCTCTATCTTCGACACTATGTAAGTGCAAATCAACATGATTGGGCTAAGCTTCTTGATATTGCTCAGTTCTCTTATAACATGCAAAGGAGTGAGTCCACGGGGAAGAGTCCTTTTGAGTTGGTGACAGGACGCCAACCTTTGACCCCGAATGCTTTGGCCGCTTCATATGATGGAAGCATCCCAGCCGCTTATAGAAAGATGAAGGAGTGGCATGAACAAGCCGACTTGGCGCGAGCATCACTAGATAAGGCAGCCAAGAAAATGAAGAAATGGGCGGATGAGAAAAGACGACATGTTGAGTTCAAAGTTGGGGACCAAGTGATGGTGAAGCTCTTACCTCAACAATTCAAAACATTTAGGAAGGTGCACAAAGGATTGATCCGGAGATATGAAGGCCCATTCCCGGTAATTGGACGTGTTGGGAACGTATCTTATCGAGTTCAACTACCGCCCAAGTTAAAGATTCATCCAGTCTTCCACGTAAGTTTTCTAAAACCTTATCATGGGGACGAGGAAGACCCAGAACGAGGAGTTTCCAAACGAGCACCAATGGCAGTTGCGACTTCGTTTTATCGTGAAGTGGAAGATATCTTGTTGCATCGAATGGTACGGAGACGAGGTGTACCGAGCTATAGAGAATACCTAGTTAAGTGGCGTAACTTTCCCGATAGTGAAGCAAGCTGGGAAGTCGAAGACTTATTGTGGCAGTACACAGACAAAATCAAGAAGTATCACGAGGATCACACGACGAGGACGTCGCGAGCTTAGGTGGGGGAGAATGTCACAACCCAACAAGTTTGTGGCCCAACCCACTAAGATTATGACCCAATTAAGAGTTTTAACCCAAGAACCTCATGGAAGGCCCAAGAACATCATGGAAGCTCCCTAGAACTTTCTCATGAGTTCTTCCATGGAATGTTCATGGAAATATCTATCTCCATGTATATACTTGAAGTTTCTAGTACTTGGATCCTAACCATTGATTTAGATTAATCTTAGCCATCCATTTTGTATTAGGAGTAGTATAAATAGGGGTGGTCTCATTTGGCACACCACACCTCAAATCTCAAACATTCTCTCTTGTAAAGCATTCTCAAGCAATATAAGTATTTTCTTCAATTCCACTTGTTCTATAATATTTTCTCTTTTGGTTACTTGAATCGTTATAAGGTCCGAGTAAGGCTGACTTGGTAGAGACTACGTACCGCACGTGAGCTTATCGAGATAAGTCCGTGACATTTGGTATCAAGAGCAAGGTCGATTCAAGGAGATGGTGACCGAGACCGAGAAGAATGTGAGCGCAACAAGTGGTGTAATGGGTGATGAGACTCATGGCCGGGTAGAGACTCGCCAAGGAGCCAAGAAGAACCGAGGTACGTCCAAAGACTTTGTCGCAAACTTGGACAAAAGGATCATGGATGTAGAGACATCCATGGACGATGTGAAAGCAAAGGTCGAAGACGTCCACCAACATTTGGATGGTTTGGACGGGGACTTTGACGAATTGAAAGATGATTGCAAGAGTGCAATCAACGTGCTAGACGTTGACATGCGACGTGAGATCCATGACTTAAGGGGTATGCTCATGGGTGAGATTACGAAGTTGCGAGGCGAAATGGAGGGGGAGGTCTCCACTATTCACCAACGCCTCGTGGATTTACAAACCAACATGAACTCTTTTTATGGTGTCTTTTTACTTAATTAATAAAAGCTTTAGTATTCAAATAAAAAACATGAATCGAAATACAAGAGCAGCATACCAATTGTTTCTTTTTTTGTTCTTTAATATTGTTAATAGTATATCTCAAATTATAATGTAAGTGGTATAGACTTACTATTTTCAGGTATACGGGTCGGGTAACCGGATTTGTATCTAAAACCATCCCCGAACCCGGATAAAATTTTAAAATCATCTCCATACCCGGTAACAATGCATTCCATCATCTTTTACAAACAAATGGTATCTAATTCCGTTTTTCTTGCCCTTACACGTCCCAACAGAACGGTAAATCTGAACGTATGCTACGCACAATTAATAATCTCATACGCACCCTTCTCTTTCAGGCTCACCTGCTACCCACCTACTGGGTCGAAGCCCTTCATATGGCAGCACACCTCCTCAACATACTCCCTTCCTCTGCAATACATAATGAAATCCCACACACGCGCCTGTTCAAACAAAAACCTGATTACACCACCCTACGTGTATTCAGATGTCTATGCTACCCACACCTACCCACGACCCACAAACTAGAACCCCGATCCACTCCCTGCATCTTCCTCGGGTACCCCTCCAATCATCGAGGGTACTGCTGTCTCGACCTCACAACCAACAAAATCATTCTTTCCCGACATGTCACCTTCGATGAAACCTCCTTTCCTTTTGGCTCCATGACTCCTACCCAACCACCGTCATACGACTTCCTCGATCCTCCACCCAGCCTCTTTACCAGTTCCTTCCATCTATCATCACCGGAGACTCAGCCTCCTCCTACTGAGGCTACCGCCACCCCATCTAATCCCTCACCGGAGACTCAGCCTCCTTCTACTGAGGCTACCACCACATCTCATACCTCTCCCACTCCTGCTATCACTCAGTCGCAAGTGTCGGAGACACAGCCTCCTCCTATTGAGGCTACATCCTCTACAACATCCACTCATCCCATGGTCACTCGCGCACGCCTCGGCACAACCAAACCGGTGCAACGGCTTAACCTTCACACCTCTGTCATTTCTCCTATCCCTCGCACTTACACCGACGCCCTTCATGACCCTAACTGGAAACAAGCTATGACTGATGAATATTCTGCTTTAATTAATAACAGTACTTGGACTCTTGTGCCTCGCCCATCGGACACGAACATAGTTCGCTCCATGTGGCTCTTTAACCACAAGTATAATGCAGATGGTAGCTTGAGCAGGTACAAGGCTCGTCTTGTTGCTAATGGCCGCAGCCAACAGGTTGGTATCGACTGTGATGAGACCTTTAGCCCGATTGTTAAGCCGGCATCGATACGTACTGTCCTCAGTTTGGCGGTCTCGAGACACTGGCCTATTCATCAGCTAGATGTCAAGAACGCCTTCCTTCACGGACAGCTTTCAGAGACTGTATACATGCATCAGCCCCCAGGGTTTCGTGATCCTAGATATCCTGATCATGTCTGCTTATTGCAGAAATCCCTATATGGCCTTAAACAGGCCCCTCGCGCCTGGTTCCAGCGTTTTGCAGGTTATGCTCAGAGACTCGGTTTCCACCAGAACCGATGTGATACATCTCTATTCATCTATCGACTGGGATCCGCCACTGCATATCTACTTTTGTATGTTGATGACATTATCTTGACTGCTTCCTCCACAGGTTTACTTCAGCAAATTATCTCCTCCTTACACAAGGAGTTTGCTATGACAGATTTGGTTCCACTACACTACTTCCTCGGGATACATGCTACGCGTACCACTTCTGGATTGTTTCTTTCCCAGCGACAGTAAGCCACTGAGATTATTGAGCGCGCTGGTATGACCACGTGTCATCCATGTCGGACCCCGGTCGAATCGGGTGCCAAACTTACTAGTCATGGCCCTCCTGTCAAGGATCCGACTCTTTATCGGAGCTTTGCCGGAGCATTACAGTATCTCACCTTCACCAGACCCGATATTTCTTATGCTGTTCAGCAGGTATGTCTCTTCATGCACGATCCACGTGAACAGCATATGCACGCCCTCAGACGGATCCTTCGTTACATTCAGGGCACCACCGACTTCGGTTTACAGCTATACGCTTCTTCTCCTACCACCTTAGTTGCCTACTCTGATGCTGATTGGGCCAGCTGCCCCACCACTAGACGGTCCACCTCAGGCTACTGTGTTTTTCTCGGCAATAACCTTTTATCCTGGTCCTCTAAACGGCAAGTCACGCCCTCTCGCTCCAGCGCTGAAGCAGAGTACCGTGGGGTTGCCAATGCGGTTGCCGAAACCTGCTGGGTTAGTAATCTTCTTCGCGAGTTACAGTGCCCGCTCACATCTGCCACTCTTGTCTACTGCGACAATGTCAGCTCGGTCTATCTCTCCAACAATCCAGTTCAGCATCAAAGGACCAAGCACATTGAGATTGACATCCATTTTGTTCGCGACCTTGTTGCTCAGGGTCAGGTTAGAGTTTTGCATGTTCCGTCCAGATATCAGTTTGCGGATATATTCACCAAGGGTCTGCCGTTTGCACTATTTGACGAATTCAGATCCAGTTTGAGCATTCGGAGTACTCCCGCTCCAACTGCGGGGGGATGTTAGACTAGAGATTTATGATAGTCCACATAGTTGGTTATTGGGCTCAGCCCATATGTACATGCTAGGGTTATCGGCTATATAGCCTTATGATTGTATACACTGCCACAATAATAAACAATATCATTCTATATTATTCTCTGTATTGTAACAAATACTACCCCATATTCCTGTTGAGGCCACTGATGTTGAAACCCCAAGCTCAAATCAACAAGCCACCCAACTTAAGCCCAAAAATAAAAACAATTTGGACCGTAACCCAATCCCAGATTCCCCAACACCTGATGCAGATATGGATACCTTGGGCCTAGCGAATGATTGCTTTAATTTATGTGAACCAAGCCCAGATAAGGAAACTGACATCAATAATCGTGCGCCATTCAAGTTTACATCGACTGCTAAAGAGGTTGTTCCTGGCGTGCCAAAAACACAATCACCTGATCATCTAGATAAACCTACTGTCCATTCAACCAAGCCAAACAAAAAAAGGAAAAAAAAACTTTGAAGCTACACCCTCGTCACAACCTATAGAATGTATTCGGGCAAGTGTAAGAAGGTGGAACGCTTCCTCTCGAATCCTCAATCTGAAGTCCCAGGCAAGATTGCAACCGAAAAAAAGACTCTCAAAAAACCGTAGTTCTAAATCAGGAACAAACAGCAGCAGATCCAAAGGTAATATTTCAATTTCTGAAAACTCAATGCAATATGATGAAATAGGCTCGATTCTAGGTCTCTCCAAGAGACAAGGATCCTGAATCTAATCGGGTTATCTCTCGTGTCACTCTTAATTAATATAATTTAAATGAAGATAATTTCGCTAAACATTAGAGGATTAGGGCTTGATGATAAAGACAAATTGAAATTAAACTGGTTCAAACGTTTATGTAATCGTGAAAAACCAAATTTTATAGCGCTACAAGAAACTAAATGCCAAAACTTTCCAGAATTTTGGATTGAAAAATTTTGGGGTAACTCGGATTATAAGTATTGTTGTAAAAAAGCTACAGGGAATTCGGGCGGGCTCCTGATGGTTTGGGATCCTAATACTTTGTTACTAACCATATTGTTGAGCGTGAAACCTTTATTGCGATAAAAGGTAAGTGGAAAAGTGTAGGTGACGAATTGGTCCTTGTAAACATATACGGTCCACAAAACGATGAAGGTAAAAAGCAAATGTGGAATGATCTTAAAGAGGTTATGGATTACGAGCAAGCTTTATGATTGATTTTTGGGGATTTTAACGAAGTAAGGTTTGCATCTGAAAGGAAAAATACCATTTTTAATGAAAACAGGGCCAAATGGTTTAATGATTTCATAAAAGACTGTAATCTTCTTGATATCCCACTTGGTGGTCGATTATATACTTAGATCAGTGATAATGGTCTCAAATTCAGTAAACTGGACAGATTTCTCATCTCCGATAATGTTCTACACCAATGGCCTAATTTGAACGCGGTTGTACTTGATAAAAAATACACTGACCATTGTCCGATAATGCTACAAGAATTACCGATTTTGGACCGAAACCGGTCAAAGTCTTCGATGAATGGATAAAACATAAAGATGCAAGGTGTATTGTTGAAAAAGCTTGGAGTATGGAAGTTAACGGATGGAGACCGGATTGTATCTTTAGAGAAAAATTGAAAAACGTTAAAATGGAACTCAAAAAATGGTATTCAACTTCACAAGGTAAATTAAAAGGCGAAATTGATGAACTCACAAAGAAGGTTGTTGATTGGGAGTTAAAGGCCGAAGCCTCAAACTTAAGTGATCATGATTTACAAGCTTGGAACAAGGATCGTGAAAAGCTCTTTCAAAAAGAAAAATCTCAAACCGAAATGCTGAAACAAAAAGCAAGGTACAAATGGGCATTAGAGGGCGACGAAAATAGTAAGTTTTTTCACTCATGTATTCGCAAGCGGCAACACAAGAATAATATTCACGGTGTCAATGTCAATGGAGCCTGGACCACGAATCCCTTGGTGATCAAAACCGAGGCTCACAAACACTTTGCTAATTTGTTTTCATGCAATAAAAATGTCGGCCTCCCTTTAGAAAATTGGGAGGGACCCAAAATTGAAAAAGTTCTTGCAGATAAACTCGAAGAAGAATTTTCTGAAAACGAAACTCTCGAGGCAATTAAAAGTTGCGGTAAAAATAAAGCTCCGGGACCCGACGGATTCAATCTTTTATTTTACCTCAACTTCTGGGATATTATCAAAGCAGATCTCATGAAGGCAATTTCTTGGTTCTGGAGCTCAGGATCGATCTCTAACGGATGCAACTCCTCCTTTATCACGCTCATCCCAAAGGTAAAAGATCCTTTAAATTTTTCTAACTTCCGCCCAATTAGTCTTATAAATAGTTATTACAAAATTCTTTTTAAAATCATGGCCAATAGAATTAGGAAGGTAATCCCGAGTTTAATTGGAAATGAACAAAGTGCCTTTATAAGTAATAGAAATATTCTTGATGGGATTTTGGTGGCTCTAGAAATGGTTGATGACTTAAAAAGGAAAAAACAAAAAAGTTTTATTTTCAAAGTTGATTTTGAAAAGGCATTCGATTGTGTCGATTGGGATTTTTTTAACAAAAATCATGAGCTATATGGGTTTCGGGGGGAAATGGATAAAGTGGGTAAATGCGTGTCTAACCTCAACCTAGCTTTCCGGTCTTAAAATAAATCTAAATAAAAGTTGCGTCTATGGGATTAACACGTCTAAGAGTGTACTAAACAGTCTAGCTTCTTGGTTTGGTTGTCTCGAGGGGTCCTTTCCTTTCAATTACCTCGGACTACCCATTGGGGCCAACCCAAAACTCCATAAAAATTGGGCACCAGTGTTTGATAAATTTAAAAATCGACTCGCGGAATGGAAATGCAAATCTATATCCTTCGGAGGTAGACTCACTTTAATCAAGTCGATCCTCTCTAGTCTACCCCTTTATTATTTCTCTCTTTTTAAGGCCCCGGCGGGTGTATTAAAAGACCTTGAAGGAATTAGGCGGGATTTTTTTTGGGGTGGTTCTTTTGAACAAAAAAAGATGGTGTGGGTTAATTGGAACCAAATTATGTTACCTTATGAATCGGGTGGGCTTAACATCGCTTCTCTAAAAAATAAAAATTTAGCTCTCTTAACTAAATGGTGGTGGAAATTCCTTTCAAACAAGGAGGCATTATGGGTAAAAGTCATTAAAAGTATCTATGGGTCTAACGGTGGGCTAGAATGTATCTCTCCTAATCCTACAAACCTCAAAAGATTTTCTGGCACTACGTGGTCCAATATTATCAATGTCAAACACACCCTAACCAAGTTAGGGTGTGATATTACTTACGAGTTTGTTAAGTCTATTGGTTCAGGAACAGATACTTTGTTTTGGCATGACAAATGGTTTGGTGATACCGTTTTAAAGCAAGCCTTTCCAAGGTTATTCAGGCTCGACTCTAACAAGATGGCGCTAGTTTCGGACAGGATGCAGTGGACTGGTTCAGAGGGACGTGTTCAGTTTTTTTGGCAATGGTCGACTCTTCAAAGATGGCGTTTATTGTCCGATCTCCAACAACTCAAAAATCGGCTATCTGTTACTAAATGCTCGGGAAGAAGCGAAGATATCTGGGTTTGGAAACCATGTAACTCTGGCATTTATACCACGAAGTCATTAATCGAGTTATTAACCTCTTCCGTTGCTTCACACGTCAGACCTACAATCAGAAACAATCTAATCCCACAAAAAGTGGGTATCCTCATATGGCGTGCTTCCCAGAACAAATTACCTGTAAGATCCGAATTAGATCGTCGGGGAATTGATTTGGATTCCGTTAGATGCCCGGATTGCGACGATGACATTGAATCCATAAAGCAGTCCATAAACCACTCATTCATCCTTTGCAAAACGGCCTTTGACATATGGGAAAGAATTTTCAAATGGTGGAATCTTAACATGACTATTTTTGCGGATACAGCTGAGCTCTCAAAGGGTTCGAACTTACAAATCCAAACGGCAACCGGAGCTTCCATTTGGCAAGCTATAGTTTGGGTCACCAGCTATTATATTTGGAAAAATAGAAACGATCACGTGTTTAATAATTCCAGACTCTGCAACGCTAAACTAGTCTCCGAAATCCAAATCAAATCCTTTGAATGGATTTCTTCAAGGCTAAAAAATGGGGTTTTAGATTGGCATAATTGGCTAACAAATCCGAGAAAATTTGATGCCAACCCACCAACAAAAGAAGGTATCGGTTAGTGGTACAGGGTTTTTTCATCCTCTCTCGCAGGTGACCTCTTGGTTAGTACCTAAATGGTGTCGGTTACTAATTGCTTTGTCGCTAAGAAAGTTTAGTACTGTAATTATAATCGGCCCAGCTTAATTTAAGTGAGGAAAAGCCGAGAGTTAGCCCGTGAGTTGAGGGTTTTTCCCTGTGTCATTGTTAGTGTATACCTCTTAGATCGGTAGGATTTATATTATACATGTATAGGCTCTCTCATGTTTGTTTCGAGTTTTACGGCCTTTGGCCCCCCTTGTACTTCTTTTCTTTAATAAAATTTTGTTGATCTTTCAAAAAGAAAATATAACATGTCAAATGGGTCAAACGGGTTATAAGTCACCTAAAGTGTTATTTTTTTTTTTCTTAAAACCTTCATTCACAAGAACTTGCAAGATTAAATTATATATTATAGTCGTATATACATGTATCTATCTGATTCGGATGAAAATTTGAAATTTGAACGATGATATTATAAAATGGAAACAAAAGAGAAAATAGGGTTTCATAACAGCTACTACGTATATCAAGTGAATTTTGAAGTAACGCTGCGAATTGGACAGTGTGCCGATTGTCATTTTCAACGAGCTTCTATTTTCCCTGACAAAACAAGCTTTACTTTTTCTTTTTCTTTTTTTTTCTTTTTTTTTTTTTTTTTTTTTTTTTTAAGAATGAGAAATTATATTTAGCATTCTCCTAAAAATAAAACGAGTACAATATATTCAATGTTGAATTATTTTTTGCCTATTTGCTAGGAGCATGTCCAATGTTAACAAAATAAAAAAATAAAAATAAATAAATAAATAAAAAATCACAGATTGTAAAAGCTGTCATTTACTGTACTAACTAACAAGTTTAACCCAACATATATATACATATAAATATAAAAAATTGTACAAGAAAATAAATGTGAAATGTTTAGATCACTCTCGACCATAATATATTTCTTATAAATACTGAATTAATAGTTTAGCATCACATCACACTACTTACAAAAAATTGAAGACCGAATCATTAAGAAATCGTGAGGGGATGTTTATTAAAGCCTTAGCGCACTCGGAGTCGAAACAATGTTTTCGTCGTTAGCGAAATCCGACGCCAGGATTTTACCATCGTCGACACCGCCCCGCCGTTAAACCGGTGTCTCAGTTCAACGTCGAGCTTCAGAGTCTTCTACACGACGATAAATATGGCTTCTTTTTCTTTCTTTTCTCTTTCATTATTTAAGATGTTGTTGCTGTATTTTTTGTTGTTGTTATTGTTGCAGGTATAGCGATGAAGAATACGGAAGACGATAAATATGGCACCTTAGGTGCTGTTTCTTTTTAAGATGTTTTTGTCTGAAGTCTGCGAACCACATCTGTAGAGAAGATGTTGTCTGAAGGTCTGTAGAGTGAACATTGAAGACGGTTTGTTTTTTATGTCTGCTAAATACAACTACTGTATTATACAAATACAGTAACCGTTACATATGTTTCGTATAAAATTATGCATTTCTTATTTTCACAACCTTTTATTTTAATATACACATGTTAATAAATATAAATATAGTTACTAATTCAACATAATAATAAAATAAAATAAAAAAGACGGTTTACAATTTTCTTACATAAATAAATTATAAATAAGCAATTGTATACATAAATAATAAATAATTATAAATAAGCAATTGTACATAAGTAATTTTTGTATATTTATATTATATTATATGTATAATTATAATTATATTATATTATATTATATTATATAATTTTATATGGAGTATATCACAATGGTTTCTACCGTGCCCATCAAATTAACGCATTTTCGCCAATTTAAAAATCTACAAGAGGTTGTACTATTTGATTGATTTATACGATTGATATGTACACCCATCAGACGATTGTACCTTCTGTTTGAGACCGGAGATGATAATAAGATATATAGAGGATAGAGGAGACCGGAGATGATGATGGTGGCCGGAGTTGGGTGGTGTTGATCGAAGCTAGTGGTGGCCGATGACAAAGATGATAGAGGTGGATGGTTGAAGTATGGTAGTTGGATTTATGAATGTGAGATAGAAGAGAGAGAGGTGTGGAAAAGGTGAAAAAAGTTGAGTTAAAACATCTTCTAAAGTTGGAATCATTAATTTGGGTCTTCTAATTTAAAGACATGAAAAGATATTATTTTGTCTTTAAGTCTGAAAAAAACAAACGGTCTTAAATTAGAATGTCTGTCCGCCCGCAGACATAAGACATAATAAGGTGTGCAATAGTAAAAACAAACAACACCTAAATTAGGTTTAAGTTGGGCCAACAAAATTGGACCCAATTTTTTTTAAAAAAATAGGCCACAATCTTTTTCATTTTGGGCCAAATTTATTTCCAATAAATATTGTTATTTTAATAATAAATTAAATGATTTTAAATGAATTAAATAATAAAATTTAAATAATATTAAAAAATAATGATACAGACCATTTTCCTAGTTTAGCCATCACTATTAAATTTTAGTGTCTTGGAAAACACTGAAATTAAACACTGAGTCGAGTGTCTCGACTCCTAATGCTCTCAATGGACTTAACGTCCGGAAAACGTATTCAGTAATCAACGGTTTGTGTTCACTAACGACTTTTTGGCTCAACGAGATACGGATGAAGGGATTATTAGTTAATCCAAAACATGTGCCCTCTACATATAGATATCTTTTCAACATTCATTTTCCAAACATGGCTCTATTAATTAAGTCAACAGTAAGCATCAATTTATTGGTGACTTGACTATCACTTAGAGCCTGAACTTAACTTCGGGCAAGTTTAAAACCCATGGAAATTTGATTCTATCATTTTCATGGCGTCTCACACTTTTTTTAAAACCTACTTATTGGCTGAAAGTCTTTTCAAAAACAATGCTCTATCCATAGAACATTAGGGTGTTTGTGTTTCACTCTGGTTTGAAAAATAACTTCTTTTTATTCTCTCAATATCTTTTCCCTAAAATTTCATCACAACTACAATCATTCTCTCTTTAAATAATGTTAAGTCGATAATTAACAATAAGTTTGATTTTATTTTTTTTGTAATTAAAACTCTCATGAAGGTATTTTGTTTTAGTTTAAGGGTAAAAGTAGTCAATCTTGTGATTCAAGTTTTTTTTTTTTTTTTTTTTTAGCACAAAAAATAAACATTTTGATTACTGAATATAGTCAGTCATAAATAGACATTTATATCCATAGAGAACTTAAAAAATACTCCGTAGTAAACATCCCTTACTCACTATTATCCATGAGATGAATAACCAAAAATATCCTAACTCGACATTTCATTAACGATTAACATGAGCGGTAAAAAATGTTCTATGATTTACATATCTATATATCATTCTCTATCTACTTTTGAAGACTACAAAATAGACGGTGCGCGTAAGAAAAAAGAGAGGTATGTCAACGGTATTACAGGTACTTCCCATAACATACTTGAAAAACTAATTAATCATCGATGTTGTTTGTCACAAAAATATCACTTTCAATGAATATGTTGGCGGATCTAGTTGAGTTAGGAACCATCTATATTTTCATGATTTTAGTGGAAGCCAATGGTGGAAGAAATATAGAAAGAGAATCTGGAAATGCTGAAATGGAATCAAAACACAAAAGAAGATATAAACCAAAGTAGTACTGCAGCCTCTAATGTATTGGAGTCAAAATCATCACATCTAAGTCATGATGTCGAAATGGCAAGATCAAACAATGTTTGAAAAAGGGGTGTACCTACAATTTCAATTTTCAAGATTATCATAACATGCATAACTTGTGAGTTTTACAATAATGATTACTCCGAAAAAGTAAGGAATCCCATTTCAAGTTTTCATCAAAAGAAAAAAGCCAAACGTCAAAACTCAAAAGCAATTTGCTTACCTACTAAAATTGCATGTCAGTACAGGATCTGGACGTACATGAATCCCAACCAAAACAATGCAGCTCTTAGTTTAGAGAGAAATGTTGACATCATCGCTTACCTCATCCTGATCTACATTCAACACGAGAGAAAGATAAATCAAACACAAAGTAACACTAGTGAACACATATAATCTCTAAATAGAGGTGGCAAAATGAACACACTAACCTTTAAATCTTTGATATAATGCATTCATATCTTCATTTAACCATGGTGTTTCTAGAAATTGTTCCACATAATCATTTAAATTGATTGCCACCATTCTAAATTGATGAAGACGGCAATACTCTTTTACAAACTCAACGTTCCTGGTTTTATCATGTTTAACTGTTGACTCAATCGCAACATTCATTTGACTTTCTACTACAAATCTTCTTCCTACTGTCACAATTAAAGATTAGTTGCGAGTATAACCTAAATCCTGCAGCTCAAAGTTTATAATATCATATAATAACATATATTTATAATTTTATAATACTACAATATAAAGAAATATTTATATTCATATCAAATGGGTCAAACAGGATGTAAGTCACATAAAGTGATTAGAATTCATCCTTACAACCCATTAAGAGATTTTTATATAAAAAAAATTGTAACTAGAAAATAGTTATGCAAACTGTAATGTAACTTGGTCTATAGATAATAAATTAATCTAGAAAACAGATAATAAAAGGGTAGTATCAAGTTTACAACTTAAAAAAAGGGTAGTATCTATATCTTTGATAACACATTTTTGCGCCGAATCCATTAATTCTTGAGGATACTTAGAACACATAAAATTAACCCCTTTGATTAAAAATTAGTAACATTACCTGATGATTTAGTAAAAATAAATCGGTAACAATAATCTTATTTAACTATACCCGTTCAGTGAAAAACTCGGATGGGCCATTGACAACAAGCTTTTTTTCACTTTCATCACACGTATCAATTCTTTTATCAAACTCCACATCACTATAAACATAATTGACTTCGTCTTCTCTATATGTTGAGTCGAAAACAATATTTGTATGATGAGCATAATCTTTCACTGTTAAAGATTCGTCATGAGCATAATCTCTGTCCTGCATGTTAATTAAAACATAACATAAAGCCTAAAGTGTAATGAATATACCATGCTTACAACCTCAATTAACAATATTTAAATAAATAAAATCTAACTAGAATATAGTTATACAGTTTGTAATCTTACTTAATATATTGATAATTTATTAATCTGGAACACTGAAAAAAAAAGAGGGTAGTGAGACAGCTTACCAAAAATCGTTTCTTTAATATCTCTCTTTGAGGCATATTTAAGACTGCTTCTCGATTTGGTTGAAAATGCCTATATTCATCTGCATGGTGTTCAACTGTATCAAGACCATTGCCATTATTTGTTCCCATTATATCAACATGAGGAGGACTAAATGTTCCAAAAGAAGAAGGCATCATCAAATTCTGTTTTGTTTGAAAAACAAAATCTTCTACTATATCTTCTCTAACAGACTCACATTCAACAGAATCAACCATGTTTCGAAAGTCAAATCGATATACTTGGTCGATACTTCTCTTCGGTGTGCGTGAATCAAATGCAAACGATGTGCTCGAAGATGCATTTTCTTCAATGTCCGTTCTCTTCGACTTGTTTGCACTGTCTTTATTGTTGATATGCTGCACCACAAATGTTTCTGGAACAAAAATACAAAAGTCAAACAAATGGTAAAAAAAAAAGCAGCATCTAATAATCATTTATTAAAATTATATTTATGATATTATTAACCAGATGTTCTGTATAATGACTACACCTTCTCTATCTTTTTCAGTTTCTCCTTCCTCTGATAAAAATTGGTCATGATCAAAATCATTGTCCTGCATAATGAGTATAACAATACATCACATGATACAACATTCTTTAATTCAAATCATGCAACCTAAATTACAAAATTAACGTATCATTTGGCCAGTAGAACAAGGTTTATCTTTACCGAACTTGTGATTCTAACAAGTCACCTAAAGTGTAATAAATTTCATAAAACCTCCAAGAACACTTAATTCAGAAAAACATGCAATACTATAATAGTATAGTTTTTGAACCATATTTGACATAATAAGTCAATAACCATTAATGAAACTATAAATATAAACTAGAAAAGGGTAGTGGGTCAACTCGGCCCAGCTTTTTCAATCTTGAACCATAGATTTTGCAATCTCTATAATTAGGGGTGTGCATGGTACATAACCGGACCAAATTAGATAGGGTCGGTTCTGTCCCGAGTCCTAATTTGTAGCAGAAAGTTGAACCGATAACCGGACAATATATTTTTGGTTCGGTTCGGCCCGGTTATTTTTGGTGTTGTTTTCGGGTTCGGTACGGCCCAGTCCAAACCGAGGACCGAAAATGATAAAATGTGGACTGAGGACCGGGGCAAAATAGCTAAAATTTTAGAGATCTTACCAAAAAGTGTTTCATCGAAATCTGCCCGTGGGACTTATCCAAGACTACGTCTCGATATGGTTTAAAGGGTCCCGCAGATGTGGATGCATCAGCATATGGTATATTTTTATCTTGACCATTGATATCAGGACACATAAGCATATCCTTCACATGACTAGCAACAGAAACATCCTTCACAAGATTTGTAACCGTCATATCATTATACCCATATTTAGATAAATCGAGTTCTTGCAACAAGTTTCTAAGAGCAAATGGATCAATGTCATCACTAGCTCCTTTTAACTTGTTTCCATTAAACGCGTACACTGGGCACTCGTTGGGGCTCGGAAATGCAATTTCTTCACCGCTAATTTTTTCTCCTGTGAATGATTTCAAACAAACATACAAAAATGGCGAGTAAGTAGGCAAAAATAATATAACAACCCTACTTAATTCACAAGTGTTGCCAGTGTTGCAGATCTCGTTTTTTCTCGCCGAGATCCGCGTGTTTCTTGCCGAGATCGCATGTTTCTCGGTTCAACACTACGATTTCTCGGATTTTCTCGCTCATCTCGCAGAGATCTCGGTGAAATCTTGTAGAATCTCGCTCGTTTAGGTTTAAAATTATTTTAAACTTTTGGGATATATATATATATAAATATATATATATATATATATATATATATATATATATATATATATATATATATATATATATATATTAAAAAATAAAAGGTCAACGTAAGTCAACGTCCGAGATCTCCGAGATGGCGAGATCGCACCAAAATGTCCAAACGAGATCTGCTCGAGTTCCGAGTTCTCCAACCTTAGTGTTGTATAAACTTCTTGCCATAAACAAAAAGACACAACAACATGCATTTTAATTCTACCTGAATTTCGAAACTTCTGGCGCATATTGTATAGAGTTCTGAGGTTAGACACATTATTTGGATTCAACTTCTTCAAAATCATTAGAATTACTTGCGGTTTTACATTCTTTTTTGTCAAATCGAGCACCAAACGAGTTTCGTTATCCAACAATCGCATTGCATACGGATGACCCTTCATGTGTACTGCAGGTTCATGATTATGTTCTTCACATATCACCTTTAATGTCCAAAATTTAGAACACTTAGAATTATTTCCAACCAATTTAAACGGGCAATTAGTCTTTTTGGTCAACTTAGAATGCCTATGGGAGCTTTGACTTTTGTATATACCGCAACGATCACACATCAGCGTAACTTTACACGTCACCCCTCCACTAGAATTGTGAGTGCTGGATCTTTTAGTGATGATAATGTAACCAAGAGAACGGCCCACATTTTGCACCCAATCCGTTAATTCTTGACGAGAGTTGAATACCTAAGATTGACTTCCTTTCGTTAAAAAATGATAGCATAACATGATGATTTAGCAAAATAAATCGGTAATAATAAGTTTAATTAATAATTAACTATACCCTATCTGTAGAAAACTCGGATGTGCCATTAACAACAGACTTTCTTTCATTTTCATCACGCGTATCAAGTTTTGTATCAACCGCCACATCATTATCACTATAAACATTATTAACGCCGTCTTCTCCATAATCAACAGAAGTATCTGTATGATGTTCTACTACACTGTCGATTTCTTTTTCCGATCCTCTTTCCTCGGTTGAAAATTGTTCATGAGCATAATCACTGTCCTACATAGTGATTAAAACAGAGTATCACATAATAGAACATGATTCAATTAAAATCAAGTTACTTATTTTACAAAACTAGCATATCTTTTGGCTAGTAGAACAAGGTTTATGTTTACCAAACTTTTGATTCTAACAAATTTTTATCTTGCATTTGTCTAATATTACAAAAATAGCAATATAACATGTCAAATGGGTCAAACGGGTTGTAAGTCACCTAGAGTGTAATAAATTTCTTAAAACCTCCAAGAACGCACTAGCTACACTTTGGGGGCTTAACTTTGAAAAGAAAAAGACCCACCAAGAAAGCTTCATTCACAATAACTTGCAATATTATTATAAATGGTTTTTCAACCATATTTGATACAAAAAGTCAATAACCAATCATTAAACTATATATATAAACTTAGATGAGGGTAATGGGTCAACTCGGTCCGGCTTGTTTTCATATGATACAAAAAGTCAATAACCAATCATAAAACTATATATATAAACCTAGATGAGGGTAATTGGTCAACTCGGTCCGACTTGTTTTCATATGTTACATAACCATATAATTTTGCCATCTCTACAAGTAAGCATGTCATAGAATTTCATCGTAATAGTCAGCACTGTTGTTAAAAAAACCCGATTATTCGCGATTACTCCCGATTAATCCCCTACTACTCCTTTTAAAGAACAAACAGATCCGAATTTCAAAATCTGTTTCATTAATCGGTCAACGCCTACTGATAGGTCAAAATTGGATTTGTTGGTCAAAGTCAGTCAAATTTGGTTAAAGTCAAAATCGGTAAAACGTATTAAACTAGAATTCAAGAGTTTTTTAACAAATGAACTATTATGTTTTGTGTTTTAGATAATTATGTTAAACTTTAGGTTTATGTTGATGGTTTTTTTTTGTATTTGAACATATAATAACAAAATTTTTAATTGATTGTATAAAAGGTCCAATCCGATTAATCCCCAATTAATCTCCAATTTTTCGTTTACTCCCTCCAAAGTTCCGACCGATTACTCACCGAACAACAGTACAGATGGAAAATGTACACCAGATGTACATCGTATATGACTATAAAATTTGGAGATCTTACCAAAAATTGTTTCAGTGAAAACTCCCCTTGAGACTTATCTAAGACTATGTCTCGATATGGTTTAAAGGGTCCCGCAGATGTGGATGCATCAACATCTGGTATATTCGGTATATTGATGTATTGACCAATGCCATCATGACACATAAGCACCTCCTTCACACAACTTGCAACGGAAACATCCTTCACAAGATTTGCAACGTAAAGATCCTTCACAAGATTTGTCACCGTCATATCATACCCGTATTTAGATAAATCAATGTCTTGCAACAAGTTTCTGAGAGCAAATGGATCTATATCATCACCATCTCCTTTTGACTTGTTTCCATTAAACGCGTACACTGGGCACTCGGTCGGGCTCGGAGATGTCATTTCTTCACCGCTAATTTGCTCTCCTGTGAATGTTTTCAAACAAACATACAAAAATGGCAAATAAGTACGCAAAATTAACATAACAACCCTACTTAAGTCATTAGTGTTGCATAGACTTCTTGCCACTCAAAAAATGACACTACAACGTGCATTTGAATTCTACCTGCATTTCGGAACTTTTGGCGCATATTGTATAGTAATCTGGGAGTAGACATGTTATTTGGATTCAACTTTTTCAGTATCATTAGAATTACTTGTGGTTTTACATTCTTTTTTGTCAAATCGAGCACCAAACGAGTTTCATTATCAGACAATCGCTTTGAAGACGGATGACCCTTGATGATGTGTTCATCTGCAGGTTCATGATTATGTTTTTCACATATCACCCTTAATGTCCAAGCATCATAATCCCGGGAATATGTTCCTACCAATTCAAACGGACAATTGGTCTTTTTGGTGGCCCTACTACGTCTACTGGAGGCTTTATTTTCGTATATACCACCACGATCACACTCCAATGTAACTTTATACATGAACCCCCCACTACGAGAATTGGATCTTTTAGTGGTGATAAAGAACCCAAGAGAACGTCCCACACTTTGCACCCAAGCCATTAGATCTTGACGGGACTTGAACACCTAAAATTATAAACTTTCTTTCATTAAAAACATGTAGCATTAAATATGATTGGATGATTAAGCAAGATTAAATGTTGTAGATACTAGTACTAATCTTAAATATTATACCTTATCCGTGCAAAATAGTGATTTGTGATTGCGACCTGGATTTGTTTCATTTACACCACCTTGGATCGAATTGTTTGCGTAAGAACAAGTAGCCATTTTCTCTAATGCACAACAACAAAAAAACAGTTTGAATTAAGCAATATCAGACAATTGAGTGGGTGTTGGGATTGCATATCTATGGTGCTTATAACTTAAGAAATTAAAACTCAAAAGCCTAAATGGACTTTAAAGTATTCATTAAAATTTCAAATTAAATTAAAATAGCATAATAAATGTGGTTATTTCAAATATCAAACGCACTGCAGTCCCAAACACCAAATGATTGAAAATAACTTATATCAACCCTAAAATATGTTAGCTTCGGCTTTAATTTTATGTTCATTTTGTGAAAACATAACATCAGCATTAGCTAAGGTTTACCTGGCTAGCCATATCCTCTAAACAGGGGATAAGATTTCAAACCCTAATTAAACAGTTAAAGCAAAATTGAGACTTACATTGTTAGATACAGCTGACAGCAAGTGTTCTGTATATAACGATTACATGTATCTATCTGATTCGGATGAAAATTTGAAATTTGAACGATGATATATAAAATGGAAACATAAGAGAAAATAGGGTTTCATAACAGTAATAAATTGAATTTTCAAGAGACGGTGTGAATTGTAGAGTGTGCCGATTGTCATTTTCAACGAGCTTTTATTTTCCCAAATAAACAAAATTAAATTGATGTAGCTCAGAAAGTATAAGAAAGTAAAATGAAAGTACAACTCAAGGCCAAAAGAAAAAACACAAGGCAAAAAGACTTGTTACTCCCGAATGAGCTTTGAATACGAGCGTTTCAGCCTATTTGTAACACTTCCTAATCACGGTAAACTTCATCACCAGAATATATCATCATTTTCTCATCAGGACTAAACATTCCATCCATAACATATTTTCTCAAATAAATTGAGACACACTATATTAATTAATTATTATGTTACAAATATTAGAACCAAATGTACAAGTCATGTTGCCCTTTTTTCCAATTACTTCAGTACTGTCTGCTTGAAAAACACAAATTGAGAAACACGAAACAGAGGGTGCAAGGCCAGATCGGAAGCAGGGCGGTGGGGTGACGGGTTGGTGCCATCGGCGCCCTAGAGGCTGGTGGCTTGGGCAGTGTGCAGCATGTCACTGTTGGGAGCACTTTTTTTTCGAAAAGCAAGCAAATTATATAAATTATAAAATAAACAAACTAGCAAGAAGCTAGCAATACACAAGACCACACACAAACACCTTTACAACCAAAAACTCGAATGAACCTAAGTACACGAGAAAACAATCTAAGAAACTCTCAAACCCATAGCACAACTAACAAAGATCCAAACGGAAACCATACACGAAAATCTCAAAACATACACGACCTCGAAACGTTAAAACGCCATGATTAATCTATAAATCTACGTTTCCGAGCCCGAGGATGAGTACGATGAGCAACATGAGCATCAATCAACTTCATCATCGTCCTCCGAATCTTTCATCACATCATCGATAATATACCTTTCATACCGTCGACGTTTATCCCGACATTTACTACGCTTCAAATTTTTTCTTCCCCACATATATTTAATGAAATGACTTTTAATTAATGGTTAAATTTTTCTCTCTTTGCAACGAAAATGAGCTACCGCATTAGATGGTGAACTTTTTTCCGAATTACCCACGATATTAGTGGATTTAACACTGGCTCATACTCATTTGGGTGTCTGATAGCCCCACACGAAAGCCCAATTGAAGGCCCATTTGATTGACAAAATTCAGGAGGCTTTGTAATTCCAAATGGGGGATTTTTACCTTTTATTGCAATTGAGTCTTCAAACTCATTATTCAAAGGATCCGTTGAATATTTAATTATCACGCCTAAGCAATTGATATCCTTGTCACACCCCCTAAATAGGACCAGGGGTTACTGTCACTAACCAATACCATAACACAAATGTATAAGTGAGAACGACTCTAAATGAGACGTTTTTATTAAAAACCATAAGTAATATAGCAGCGGAATTAAATAGTTGTTACATTAAAAATTCAAAATGTAAATAACAATTGTTTACATGCAATAATGTAAATGATAAATGCAGACTCCAAATAGCAGCATTCAATCGCACCAAGTGGCAAAGCTAGTCATCACCTGAGACAAAACATGCTTAAAAGTGTCAACCAAAAAGGCTGGTGAATTGATAAGTTTAACGATAATAACCAAGGTTTTTAGACCACAAGATTTAGTTATAAGGATTTGATATAAACATATCAGTTCGAAAGTAGTGTTGTAGTGTATGATATCGAGAATAAACAAATTTACCCTATAACACTTTATTCGTTCGTATCGTTAAATCATTATTATGTATCCATTGACCAACAGTCACCTTGACAAAGACGTTACTCTCAATATGCCTGCTCACAATAATTAAGTTTGCTTATACATAGCAACTAACGATATCATGGCAGGGATTTAGTGTGACGCCCCGTACTAAATCATCATGTACGGACCATCAACAACAGGATCATTACAAGGTTAAGTACTATATGCGTTTTCAAAACAGAGTTTACATTCATAAATAAAAGTGACGTCATAACATACGTCAATTGTTTTACAAATCAAAAGTATGCTTCGCTAAGTAGAAGCATTAAATAAGTGTACGTGACCATAATGGTCGTTACATAACATAAGTTCATAAGTAAAAAGTTTGAATGCAACATAAGTAGTCATGCGATAACAACTCTAGGCAGCGGGTTCTACAGCACGACTAGTAAGATAGCGGAAGCGACTTCAAGCACCTGAGAAAATACATGCTTAAAAAGGTCAACACAAAGGTTGGTGAGCTATAGTTTAAGTATAACAGTAACGTAAGTAGGCCACGAGATTTCAGTGCTACAACGAGCGTTTCAAAAGTATGTAAAAGTATATGCTTAACCGTGGGCACCCGGTAACTAACTTAACGTTTAATGTACCCCCTTAAAGTGCACTTGGCAAGTGCGTATAACCTCGAAGTATTAAACACTCGTTAAATGCTAGCGCTACTAGCCCGAGTGGGGATGTCAAACCCTATGGATCCATATCTAAGATTCGCGTTCACGGTTCAAAAACCAATGATTAAACGTTACCGAGCTAAAGGGAATGTTTCTGCCGTTATATAACCCACACATATATAAAGTTTAAGTACTCGTGCCTAGTATGTAAAACATAAAATCCGCATGTATTCTCAGTTCCCAAAACAAGTTAAAGTAAAAAGGGAATGCTATAACTCACAATGATTAGTAGTAATGGTAAGGTAGTAGTCGGAAAGTGGTGTGCAAGTAACGGTCCAAACGTCCTCAACCTAAGTCAAATAGCACTAAGTCAATAAGTCGTCTCAAAAGGTTTACAAGTACGTAATTAAGGTCATAAGGGTCATCATCAATCATCATTAAACAAAAGGTAACAAGTAAGACTCGTTTATGAAAGTCGTTTAAAACAAAGGCTGACTTCGGTCAGTCACCACGGCCTCTACCCTTACTGAATTAAGGTGAGACCAGTGGTCATGGCTCCGTCTATGAGTCCCTTAAGTGTGGTAAAATTTACAGAAGCAAACTCGTCTTGGTTTGACCGTGGTGACGGTCTAAGTGCGAGTAGGTCAGAAATTTCTGCACAACGTTAAAGGACATGGTAACGATCGGAGGGCCATAAATCCTAAACCGTAACTCGGATTAAGACGAGTCCTATATGAAAAGTTATCTACTCGAAAAGTTCTATCTAAAAATCAAGGTTAGAACAGCCCAGGTCTGTTGGTCTGTTCCAGAAGCAGTAGGTCAGAAACTTTTGGACAGAAACAGTGGGTTTTAGGTGAGTTCCGGTGTCTTGGTGCTTGATGCTCATCATGGTTCTCATCCTTGATGCGTATAGCTTCAAGTGTACAACTCGTTGATGTGTTAACATCATTTTGACCAAGGTTTGTCCATCATAACTCAAGTGCAAGTGTTGTAAGTGTTTGATGAACCAAGGTTCCATGTAAGTTTATGAACAAGTTCATGAACACTAAGAAAGATCACAACCAAGTGTTGGATCCATGATACTTGCACCAAAGTGTAAGCTCTTGTTGGTTTCATGTCCTTGTTCAAATGTGTAGTAAGCAACTAATCAATAAGAAATAAAGTAAATGAATGATAAACCTAAACCAACCATGAAGGTGGTATTCTAGTAACATACAACAAACAAGAACACAAGTAACAATCATAAAGATTATAAACTTTAAATCTTTGAAACAAAATATGTAGAACATAACTAGAGAGATTATGTTCTTGATGTTCTTGTTAAATACAAGATATAAATGAAGAATCAAAACTAAGAAGTTTGATCTTGTAACATGAAAGTAAGTAAGTAAACAACTTAGTAACTTACAAGTAATTAACTTTAAACAAGAACAAGTAACAAAAGTTTTAACAACAAGATTGATGATGACTATGTGATGTTTAAATTCAGTTTTTACCAACAAAGAAAAGAAGAAAAGAAGTTGTTACTTACAAGAAAGAAAGAAGAACTTGAGAGAAAAAGAGAGAAGAAAATTGCAAGTAATGTGTGTGTGTGTTTTGAGAGAGTAATCTAGAGAATGAAGTAATGAGATTTGAAAAACAAAACACCCTAATATGGCTCTATGGATTCGGCATTCTGCAGCAACAAAAGAGGGAGAGATTTGTTTTATGGTTACATGCATGTTAAAGTCACAAAAGTTGGATAATAGAAGGGTTTACATGGGAAGGGTGCAAGTAACAAGATTCCATACAACTAACTAACTAGTTAACCTTCCAACTAACACTTACAAGGGTCATGTGGGCTAGTTAACTCATAAATAGAAGTAGGGTGGGCTTACACTAGTCCATTAACTAATAAAGCCCAAGTTGCAAGTAGTTTAACAATTAATCCACTAAAAGTCCAAGTTAAGCCCAAGTAACTAACTAATTGCTTTAGTTAATTAAAATGATTAATAAAATTAATCATGAATGTAAATAATACTTGAAAATATTATTCGTGCAAGTTCCGGGTGTCACAAAGACGTTTCGGGCATTTAAAGTTCAAGTACGGGCAATCAAAGCAACATGCAAATGTAATAACATACATTCGTTTAATCAAGCGTATTAATAATAATAATTATTAATAAATAACGTTGGAAAAACCAGGGTCGTTACATTACCCACCTGTTAAAGAAAATTTCGTCCCGAAATTTAAGCTGAAGTAGATGGAGGAGTCGGGAAAAGATGAGGATATTTTCGCATCATTTGATCCTCTCGTTCCCAAGTAAACTCGGGTCCTCGTTTGGCATTCCATCGTACTCGTACAATCGGAATCTTGTTGCGTTTCAAAGTTTTGATCTCACGATCCATAATCTCAACAGGTTCCTCCACAAAGTGGAGTTTGTCATCTATAGTAAGTTCTTCCAAAGGTATGATGAGTTCGGGTGCAGCAAGACACTTCTTCAAGTTTGACACATGGAAGGTAGGATGAACTGAGCTCAATTGTGCTGGTAGATCCAAACGGTATGCAACTGGTCCAACACGTTCCAAGATCTCGAATGGACCAATGTATCGTGGGTTCAACTTTCCACGTTTTCCAAAACGGATCACACCTTTCCAAGGTGCAACCTTCAACATTACACGATCACCAACATTAAATTCAAAGTCTTTCCGTTTAAGATCGGCATAGCTCTTTTGGCGATCACGGGCAGTCTTAAGTCTAGCTTGAATCTGAGCAATCTTCTCCGTCGTTTCGTGGACTACCTCGGGTCCGGTGATTTGCTTTTCGCCTACTTCGGCCCAACAAATAGGAGATCGGCACTTACGACCATACAATGCTTCAAAAGGTGCAGCGTTAATGCTTGAGTGATAACTGTTATTGTACGAGAATTCGGCGAGTGGCAAATGCCTTTCCCAGGCCTTTCCAAAATCAATGACACATGCACGCAGCATGTCCTCCAAGGTCTGAATCGTTCGTTCACTTTGCCCGTCAGTCTGAGGATGATAAGCAGTACTCATGTCAAGACGAGTTCCCATGGCTTCTTGCAAAGAACGCCAAAATCTGGAAGCAAAACGGGGATCGCGATCGGAGATGATTGATAAAGGTACACCATGACGAGATACAACCTCTTTGATGTACAGCTGAGCAAGTCTTTCCATTGTATCAGTTTCCTTCATCGCTAGGAAGTGTGCAGATTTGGTGAGGCGGTCAACAATAACCCAAATAGTATCGTATCCGCCCACCGTCTTCGGCAGCTTAGTAATGAAATCCATTGTGATCCTTTCCCACTTCCATTGTGGGATTTCCGGCTGTTGAAGTAACCCAGAAGGTCTCTGATGTTCGGCTTTAACCTTCGAGCAAGTCAAACACTTACCAACATAAGTCGCAACGTCCTTCTTAAGATTCGGCCACCAATACTGTTCTTTAAGGTCGTGGTACATCTTACCTGCACCGGGGTGAATCGAATATCTCGATTTGTGTGCTTCATCAAGTATCAGGCTTCGTAGATCTCCATAGTAAGGTACCCAAATTCTTCCGGCATAACATCGAAGTCCAGACTCTCTAACCTCGAATCGAGAGACAAGTATGTTCAAATGCTCGTGAGATATGTTCTCCTCCTTGAGAGCCTCAACTTGGGCTACTCTGATCTGGTTGTTGAGGTTCGAATGGATGGTGATGTTCAGAGCCCTAACACGGAGAGGTGTCGTCCTCTCCTTTCGGCTTAAAGCGTCAGCTACAACATTGGCCTTGCCAGGGTGATAACGGAGTTCACAATCGTAGTCGTTGAGCGTCTCGATCCATCGACGCTGTCTCATATTCAATTGCTTCTGATCGAAGATGTGCTGGAGACTCTTGTGATCGGTGAAGATAGTGCTCTTAGTTCCATACAAATAATGTCTCCACAATTTGAGTGCAAAGACAACGGCTCCAAGTTCAAGATCATGTGTAGTGTAGTTCCGCTCGTGAATCTTCAATTGACGGGAGGCATAGGCAATAACCTTTGATCGTTGCATCAATACACAACCAAAACCACTCTTCGATGCATCGCAATAAACAACAAAGTCGTCACTGCCTTCAGGAAGTGATAGGATAGGTGCGGAGGTTAACTTCTTCTTCAAAATTTGGAATGCTGATTCGTGTGTGGGTTCCCAAATGAACTTCTTGCCCTTGTGAGTCAGTGCGGTCAAAGGACGCGCAATCAGAGAAAATCCTTCGATAAACCTTCGATAATAACCGGCGAGACCTAGAAATTGGCGAATATGCGTTGGAGTAGTGGGGGTCTCCCACTTGCTGATGGCTTCAATCTTGGCGGGATCAACTTTGATACCCTGGTCGCTCACAACATGACCCAAAAACTGTACTTCCTTCAACCAAAATTCACACTTGGAGAATTTGGCGTAAAGTTGCTCTTGTCTTAAGAGTTCAAGCACTAGTCGAAGGTGTTGCTCATGTTCTTCTTCGCTCTTAGAGTAGATGAGGATATCATCTATGAAGACGATAACAAACTTATCCAAGTAAGGCTTGCAGACACGATTCATGAGATCCATGAACACGGCAGGTGCATTTGTCAAACCGAATGGCATCACGAGGAACTCATAATGACCATAACGGGTCCTGAATGCAGTTTTCATCACGTCACTTTCCTTCACCCTCAGCTGGTGATATCCGGATCGCAAATCGATCTTTGAATAAACGCTCGATCCTTGTAGTTGATCAAAAAGATCATCAATTCGTGGAAGAGGATATCGATTCTTGATAGTCAATTTGTTGAGTTCACGGTAGTCGATACACATACGGAAGGATCCATCCTTCTTCTTTACAAACAACACAGGTGCGCCCCAAGGCGAGAAGCTTGGTTGGATAAACCCTCGATCTAATAGCTCTTGTAGTTGACTCTGTAATTCTTGCATCTCGGAAGGTGCGAGTCTATAAGGTGCGCGAGCTACAGGTGCAGCTCCTGGCACTAAGTCAATCTGAAACTCTACTGCTCTCTGCGGTGGTAATCCAGGCAGTTCTTCGGGAAAGACGTCGGAAAACTCGTTCACAATACGCACATCGTTCACATTCTTCACCTCAGTTTCTACTGCTTTCACATGTGCTAGGACAGCAAAGCGTCCCTTCTTCATAATCTTTTGCGCTTTCACGCAACTAATGAGGTTCAACTTCGAGGTACATCTCTCTCCATAGATAACCAGTGGTTCGCCATCTCCTTGAGGTATGCGAAGTGCTTTATCTCCACAGATAACATCGGCCTTTATCTTGCTCAACCAATCCATACCGACGATCGCGTCAAAACTTCCCAGTTTGATAGGTATCAAATCAATTTCGAAATCTGCACCAGCTATGTTGATAATAGCTCCACGACTAATATGGTCAACCTTTTCAATTTTTCCATTGGCGACCTCGACAAGCATACTTTCCTTCAAAGGAACTAACGACCAATCTAACTTATCACAAAAATGTCTACACACATAGCTCCTATCGGCACCAGTATCAAATAGGACAGAAGCTAAAAGATTGTTGATCTTGAATATACCTGTCACCAAGTCGGGGTTGTCGCGAGCGTCTCTTGCATTAACATTGAAGGCTCTAGCACGTGGTGGTCCGCCATCCTTACGCTTGTTAGGACACTCGTTTCTGAAATGGCCCGTCTTTCCACATTCATAACACTTCTTAGGCCCATTGTTGTTGTGGTTTGGCTTCACATTCAAAGTGGTAACCTTGCAATCCTTGCCAACATGTCCAGATCGTTGGCACTTCTCACAGATAACATTGCAATACCCAGTGTGGTGCTTGTAGCACCTATTGCATTGTGGTAAGGTTCCTTTGTAGTTCGGATTGGTGCGGTTGTTGTTGTTGGGGTTGGTGTTGTTGTTGTGCATGTTGTTGTTTTGCCTGAACCCTTCATGTCGTTTTGCCGGGTTTTGATCATAGTTCCTACCCCTGTTGTTGTTGTGGTTGTTGTCCCATTTCCTCTTTTCACCACTAACAGTTTCAAACTTAGCCTTCTCCGGCTCGTCCAGGATGATTTGATTCAAGAGAGTATGCGCCATGCGCATTGCTTCGGGAACGCTTGGTGGCTTGGATGAGGTAACATTACCCTTGATGGACTTAGGAAGTCCCGAGAAGTATTTCTCCAAACGCTTAAATTCGGGGGTGACCATGGTTGGACACATAAGAGCCAATTCCAAAAACCTACGGTTGTAGCTGTTAAGGTCGTTCCCTACGGTCTTCAATTGCATAAATTCGATTTCCATCTTTTGAATCTCGGTTCTCGGACAGTATTCCTCGATCATAGCACATTTAAATTCTTCCCAAGGCGTAGCATACGCCTCATCAATTCCTTTCGCTTGGGCCATGGTATTCCACCATGTGAGCGCGCCATCAGACAGCGTGCAAGATGCAAATTTCGTTTTGTTAGCCTCAGAACAATTGCTAACCCTGAATACCGATTCCAACTTTTCGAACCATCTGGTGAGACCGACGGGTCCCTCAGTGCCACTGAAGTAGTGTGGCTTGCAGTTTTGAAATTCCTTGTAAGTACACCCATCTCGGACGACAGGTGGATTGACAGGCGGTGGTGGTGGAACTTGGGGTTGTCTTTCAGCTAGTGCAGCAGCGACTCGCTCGTTAATCATCTCCTCGATTTGTGCCGCGGTGGGGATAGATCTCCCGTTGGCCATGATGTTCTATACAAACATTTTGACTCAAGTCAAAATCCATTATGCAAATAATAATAATATAGTATATAACAACCAACATGAAAACAGCACAACACATGTTGATTAAGTAATGCAAGCATATATAAGTACCACAAAACCATGATATGATAACGTAAATAGAACACTTGCGCACAAAGTAACAACACAAATTCCATTCATTAATGATAATAAGTTCATACATTACAATAAGTTCGTACATTACATAAGTGAAATATGAAATTACAAAAGAGATTACAATACAGAATCTAGTACAAAGTCCTACGGCGATGGTGGGTACAAGATGTCCAAAACATGAGTCATCTGCTCCTCGAGCTCAGTAACTCGAGTCTGGAGAATCTCAATCTCCCGCCTCATTTCCTCATTAGAGGAAGGTGATGGGGCAGGTGGTGCTGGCGGTGCAGGTGGAGCCGGTGGTGCTGAAGTGGATGGTCTGGCTCTGGGTGGAGACGGTAATATCAGTGGGTCGGCGGGGTACGGCACCAGCCGTTTACGTGCAGTGATCCTACGACGCCGACCATAAGCGTCAGTGACAGTACGACCAGGAATTATGCCAGCGAAGCGATACCGCTTCTTCGGCGGGGTAGAAGGTGCCTGAATCGGTCGGTCAGCGGGATCCTCCTCATCACTGGAGTCGTCAGATGAGGTGTCGTCTGAAGAAGCATCGGTGGAAGAACCGTCGTCTGAATCATGCGGTGGTGGCGCGGGTGGCTCAACATATCCGAAAGCGGCCAACATCTGTCGGTGTCGGCCTGGCGTAATCACGGCTAAGCGGCCGTCGGCAGTGCGTCGGCAAGGTGTGCGAAAGTGATTACGGAAGGGTCCTTCCCCGAACTCCGCGGGGATATCTATGCCACCAATGCGAGCCAGTTGCCTCAGGGGTCTGGAAGAAGACGCCTGGATAGGCACACTAGAGCTAGCTCCAGAACTAGAGGCGCCGGGGTCGCCAGTGGGTGTCGGGGCCGGAATGTCGGCAGCAGCAGCAGCAGCAACAGGTGCAGCAGTGGGTGGAACAACGGGGCCTGAGCCGCTCGGGATGTCAGTAGGTGGAACGTCCGACATCTGAACAAGGAAAAATAAATTTTCCATGTCAGTATGTCATAAAGCAAGCAAATAATAGGCCAACAGTTTAAATCATGTATAACAATAAGTAGCATGGCAATATCAGTAATCGTACGAAACTAGCATGCAATCGAAAGCAAGTAATAGCATGCAGTAGTGAAATCATGTAGTAGCATACGGCATATAGCAGTAACAGTAAGCAGCAGCATGCAGTAAGTTCAGCGGAAACAAGTAAACTAACAAGTTGTAGATTAGCCCTATTAGTGAATCCTACTCGGGTCGGTCTTAGACTCACTAATGCATCCTAATTCCCTACAACCAATGCTCTGATACCAAATGTGACGCCCCGTACTAAATCATCATGTACGGACCATCAACAACAGGATCATTACAAGGTTAAGTACTATATGCGTTTTCAAAACAGAGTTTACATTCATAAATAAAAGTGACGTCATAACATACGTCAATTGTTTTACAAATCAAAAGTATGCTTCGCTAAGTAGAAGCATTAAATAAGTGTACGTGACCATAATGGTCGTTACATAACATAAGTTCATAAGTAAAAAGTTTGAATGCAACATAAGTAGTCATGCGATAACAACTCTAGGCAGCGGGTTCTACAGCACGACTAGTAAGATAGCGGAAGCGACTTCAAGCACCTGAGAAAATACATGCTTAAAAAGGTCAACACAAAGGTTGGTGAGCTATAGTTTAAGTATAACAGTAACGTAAGTAGGCCACGAGATTTCAGTGCTACAACGAGCGTTTCAAAAGTATGTAAAAGTATATGCTTAACCGTGGGCACCCGGTAACTAACTTAACGTTTAATGTACCCCCTTAAAGTGCACTTGGCAAGTGCGTATAACCTCGAAGTATTAAACACTCGTTAAATGCTAGCGCTACTAGCCCGAGTGGGGATGTCAAACCCTATGGATCCATATCTAAGATTCGCGTTCACGGTTCAAAAACCAATGATTAAACGTTACCGAGCTAAAGGGAATGTTTCTGCCGTTATATAACCCACACATATATAAAGTTTAAGTACTCGTGCCTAGTATGTAAAACATAAAATCCGCATGTATTCTCAGTTCCCAAAACAAGTTAAAGTAAAAAGGGAATGCTATAACTCACAATGATTAGTAGTAATGGTAAGGTAGTAGTCGGAAAGTGGTGTGCAAGTAACGGTCCAAACGTCCTCAACCTAAGTCAAATAGCACTAAGTCAATAAGTCGTCTCAAAAGGTTTACAAGTACGTAATTAAGGTCATAAGGGTCATCATCAATCATCATTAAACAAAAGGTAACAAGTAAGACTCGTTTATGAAAGTCGTTTAAAACAAAGGCTGACTTCGGTCAGTCACCACGGCCTCTACCCTTACTGAATTAAGGTGAGACCAGTGGTCATGGCTCCGTCTATGAGTCCCTTAAGTGTGGTAAAATTTACAGAAGCAAACTCGTCTTGGTTTGACCGTGGTGACGGTCTAAGTGCGAGTAGGTCAGAAATTTCTGCACAACGTTAAAGGACATGGTAACGATCGGAGGGCCATAAATCCTAAACCGTAACTCGGATTAAGACGAGTCCTATATGAAAAGTTATCTACTCGAAAAGTTCTATCTAAAAATCAAGGTTAGAACAGCCCAGGTCTGTTGGTCTGTTCCAGAAGCAGTAGGTCAGAAACTTTTGGACAGAAACAGTGGGTTTTAGGTGAGTTCCGGTGTCTTGGTGCTTGATGCTCATCATGGTTCTCATCCTTGATGCGTATAGCTTCAAGTGTACAACTCGTTGATGTGTTAACATCATTTTGACCAAGGTTTGTCCATCATAACTCAAGTGCAAGTGTTGTAAGTGTTTGATGAACCAAGGTTCCATGTAAGTTTATGAACAAGTTCATGAACACTAAGAAAGATCACAACCAAGTGTTGGATCCATGATACTTGCACCAAAGTGTAAGCTCTTGTTGGTTTCATGTCCTTGTTCAAATGTGTAGTAAGCAACTAATCAATAAGAAATAAAGTAAATGAATGATAAACCTAAACCAACCATGAAGGTGGTATTCTAGTAACATACAACAAACAAGAACACAAGTAACAATCATAAAGATTATAAACTTTAAATCTTTGAAACAAAATATGTAGAACATAACTAGAGAGATTATGTTCTTGATGTTCTTGTTAAATACAAGATATAAATGAAGAATCAAAACTAAGAAGTTTGATCTTGTAACATGAAAGTAAGTAAGTAAACAACTTAGTAACTTACAAGTAATTAACTTTAAACAAGAACAAGTAACAAAAGTTTTAACAACAAGATTGATGATGACTATGTGATGTTTAAATTCAGTTTTTACCAACAAAGAAAAGAAGAAAAGAAGTTGTTACTTACAAGAAAGAAAGAAGAACTTGAGAGAAAAAGAGAGAAGAAAATTGCAAGTAATGTGTGTGTGTGTTTTGAGAGAGTAATCTAGAGAATGAAGTAATGAGATTTGAAAAACAAAACACCCTAATATGGCTCTATGGATTCGGCATTCTGCAGCAACAAAAGAGGGAGAGATTTGTTTTATGGTTACATGCATGTTAAAGTCACAAAAGTTGGATAATAGAAGGGTTTACATGGGAAGGGTGCAAGTAACAAGATTCCATACAACTAACTAACTAGTTAACCTTCCAACTAACACTTACAAGGGTCATGTGGGCTAGTTAACTCATAAATAGAAGTAGGGTGGGCTTACACTAGTCCATTAACTAATAAAGCCCAAGTTGCAAGTAGTTTAACAATTAATCCACTAAAAGTCCAAGTTAAGCCCAAGTAACTAACTAATTGCTTTAGTTAATTAAAATGATTAATAAAATTAATCATGAATGTAAATAATACTTGAAAATATTATTCGTGCAAGTTCCGGGTGTCACAAAGACGTTTCGGGCATTTAAAGTTCAAGTACGGGCAATCAAAGCAACATGCAAATGTAATAACATACATTCGTTTAATCAAGCGTATTAATAATAATAATTATTAATAAATAACGTTGGAAAAACCAGGGTCGTTACATTTAGCATGAAACATAGCATGGTAGCACAATTATAGTTTGAGTACTTGTGTCTAAAGCGTAAAACAATTTAAAACAAGCATGTATCTCACCCCAAAAATTGTAAAACAATTATGAAATAGTAAAAAAAAATGGGGCTATGAAGTTCACCTTAACAGCAAGTGAAGTTATTCCATGAAAGAAGAATGAATGAGAGTAAACGACCGGGATCTCAACCTAGAGATATAAGTTTGGTCATTAGTTTGTTCAATCTGAAAAGTAAGAGTTCATAAGAATCTTATGAGTTATTAAGTTGTCAATCAAGTTTGTGTCCACTATAATCAAGTTTAGATGTTGTACAACCTTGCCCGAACCTCAGTGCTATCAAGTAACTCAAGAGATGACCAGATGCGGGGTCAGGAACTTTCGGCTAGACTTTGTCTACAACCTTTCATTTAATCCAGAACCTTATTCCCATAAGCCTCTGAGACATCATCCACATGATCGTAAGTAACGGTGAAGTTCGTATAAGTCATACGTTTATCGTTATGATTATAGTTTTCACTAGTTGCATGTGTATAAGAATACAACACTTAAATAGATTACTTATACAATAAGTACATATAATATATTATACAAGTTTTAATATAGTTATAATTAATAATGTATTTTTTAGTATTAATCTAATTAAAGTTATTAGTATAACAAAGGTATTCTTAGTTTTATTATATGCTTAATTACTATAGTAAAGTTATTTATCAACATTAAAGTTCAAGTATTATTAGTAATAAATTTTATACTTAGTAATTATATTGGATATTGTTATATAATATATATTTTATTATTCATACATTCTAATTATATATATCATATATATAAACCATTAATCCAAAAAATAATAAATAAATAGCAATTAATTATAATTTAAGTTATAATGACATAATATCAGTATATAATATGTATTAAATATAATTATCATGTTCCTTCATTTATTTATGTAATTATATTATTATATATTTCAATTTTATCCATAACTACTTTAAATCTAGATAAAATTCGAAATTATTTGTAAAATAATAATTTTTATTTTTTACAGATCTAGATAAATATAAAAATCATATAAAAATTTTATATATAGTTTTATCCTCTTATTATATTTAATTTTCAAATTATATCTTACTTAACATATATATCGTATAATAAGTTAAATAAATACATTAAATATACCAAATATTTATATAATTCTGTAAATAGGTTCTAGAACATGTTTAGGTATTTTATTCGTGATATATTATGAATTTGATTATTTTTAATAATTAAATTTGATATATATATATATATATATATATATATATATATAAATATATAACTGTTTCGATTATTAAATAAAGAATAAATATACAAAATAACAAGTAAATTATATTTTTGATTCTAATATTTATTATAGGTTAATAGAAATTTGTAAAAATTATTTTTCCTATTTTTAAGTATTTCTAATAATTTATATATATATATATATATATATATATATATATATATATATATATATATATATATATATATATATATATATATATATATATTAACTGAATAGATAATAAATAAATAATAATTATTCTATTGATCACAAAATTAATTAAAAATATGTAATACCACAAAAAATATAATAATACATATTTTGATCATATTTATCTGTTAAAAATAATTTTATTCAAATTTTATAGATTTATTAGAGTATTAAACAGTTTTCGAATACAAATAAATAGAGAATAAATATGTAGAATAATATATAAATTAAAATTTTGACTTGCATAACTTATATATGATTAATTTAATTTGTAAAAATTATTTTTTACAGTTTTTACTTATCTATAACAATTTATTTTGATTTTCTACATATATATACACTATTCGATACATAAATAAGTAATAATAATTATTTGATTGATCTAATAAATTAATAAAATATATTAACACATTAGATCTATATTATTACGAATTTTTATCAGTTTATAAATAATTATAAAATTCAATTTCGATTTATTATATATTTTATATGTACCGAATATGTATATATACATTAATTTTGCTTGTAATTTATTAATAATAATAAATTTGACCATAAAAATTATGAAAATAATTTTTATATGTAACTTGGTACTTAACACTAGTTATCAAGCATTAATATGATTTATATGTATTAGTTTCAATTTTAAAAACAATAAATAAAATAAAATGTAATTGGCTAATAATTACAAAGAAAAAGCCAAATAAAAAAAACAAAAGAAGAAAAGAAATAGAAAGAAAATTACCTCAAAAACTTTTTTTTAAGTTGAGAGAATTTTCCAAGTTTTTTTAACAAAATTTTATGAAAAAGTGTTGAAGTATTTATAATTGAAAAAGAGTTGGGATTTATCAAATAAAAAAATAAAATAAAGAAGATAATGTCGATTTTAAAAAAAAATGAATGAGTTAATAATGTTTTGGTTTTATCTTGTTTAAGAAAAAAAAAATTAGTCATTTTTTTTATTTAAGTTCATTTTACAAAATTTAAAAAGAATAATTATCCTATTCAAAATATTAGACCGATATATATATATATATATATATATATATATATATATATATATATATAAAGAAGTTTCTAGATTGATTTCATATTTTAATTAATTTGTTTTTCTTTATTTTTAAATTACCAAAAATTAATAATTATTATAAAAAATTTCGGTTTTTTTTATTTACTCAAATAATTTTTATTATTTTAATATATATTTATATTATAGGTTTCATATTTTATATAAGTGACACAAAATAGTTTTATTACAATTTATTAACTAAAATATTATGAATAATATAATATTTAATTAATTAATTCATGTCACATTAATAATTTTCTAAAGTATATTACTTGATTAGTATACACTTTATTTAATTAGATGTGTCAACTGAAAATTAATATTTGGCCAACGTTTGGATTATATCGTATCAATTGTATTTCAAATAACAACCCTAAATATTTAATACACATAACCATTGATATCGCTCCATTTATATATGTTTTATCTCGCGATATCTTCCTCACTTTGTTCAATTTTTGACGATCTTGGAGGCTATTTTGTGTGCTATTGAGCTAAATGGTAATTTAAGGGCTAAGGACTTGATTTGGTGTAAAATTGGCCAAATCTTGGGCAAAATTGGCTAAGGAATTGGAAAGTGCAGAATCAGCTCAAAAAGCGCCGCTCCTCAACTAAGAGATCCGCTCATGTGGAGCAAAAGCGCCGCACCAACTGTAAAAGCGACATTCTTATGCACATATTAGCTCCATTTTTCATCAGTGAGCAAAAGCGTCGTTCCTAATGCAAGAAGTGCCGCTCCTATTCAGCCAAAAGCGCCGCTCCTGCAACAAAAGCGTCGCCCCTGATTTGAGCCAAAAGCGGCGTTCCTGATCAAAAGCGCCGCTCTTCATCAAAGCCAAAAGCGCCGCTCCTAAGTCAAAAGCGGCGCTCATGTCACTGTTTTAGTCCAGATTTTCAGCACTATAAACGGGACGAGATTAGGTCATTTCTCATATGCATCTTTATAGAGCAGCTGTCTTAGGTCCGAATTTCACATACAAAACCATAATTTCATCATCCATTGGTGTTTAAGGGTGGATTGAAGGAAGCTAGCTCAAGATCCATTTTCTTTAGCTTAGATCTTCATCTTGTTTACATTTTGGGTTGTAATCTCCACTTTACTTTACATATTTTGAATCTATTTCTTGTAATAACTTTAAGATGATGATTGTTTATGTTTCTATGCTTATTATTAGTTTGATCTTAGTCATGATTGGCTAAATATCTTGTGTTTGCTTATCTATGGATCTCTAATGCTAGTGTTTGCCCCAAAATCCATTGAATAATGTTGTTTGAATGAATTACATGATCATGTGTTGTTGAGTTAGCTAAATATCCATTGTTATGAGTTTGTTTTAGGCTTGACTTTGATTACATATGTTGAGTAGCTCTCTTAGTGATTTGAGAAGTGAATCAATGTGTTCTTCAACACCTTAGGTGATCTAGACAACTAGCTTAAGAATTGCAAGTGATTGTGTTCTTGATCTAGGTTGGTTTTCAATTGGCCTTTAGTCAACATAGTAGTTGATAATGCTAAAAATGAACATATATTTCATTGCATTATGCTTCAAGAAAGACAAGCTTTTAGTTGCAATTGTTCTATTTACAAGTGATATTCGTTTAAATAATAAAAGTGAAGACAAAAGATAGAATCGACGATTTGAAGACGCAAATGACCAAAAAGCTCAAATGTACAAGATACAATCCAAGTGGTTCAATTTATTGATGAGAAACGTCTAAAAATTACAAGAGTACGAACCGTGAAATGCAAAGTACAATCTAAGCGTACGAAAGGACGTTCAAAAATTCGCCAAGACGTAAACCGAGCATCAACGCGCAAGTCAACGGAGCTAAAATTACAAGTCAACTATGCACATGAATATAATATAATATATATATAATTATATAAAATTATATATATTATATTATATTATTAAAAACCGTCGGCAAACAAGAAGACAAGTGATTGTGAGCTGGATCAGGAGACCATGAGATCGCATGGCCTGGGTGCCTTAAACCCATGCGATCGCATGGCAGTAAAAGGCAGGTCAGGTTCTATAAATTGCAAGTTTTCTGGCCTAATGATACACACCTTCATCATATATCTCTCACTCTCTCATAATATATTTATATTTTAATTTTAATTTTAATTTAAGTTAATAATAATAAGGTTATAGTAGCGAATGTTTTAAGTTTGTAAGTCGAAATTCTGTCCGTGTAACACTACGCGATTAATACTCATTGTAAGTTATGTTCAACCTTTTTAAATTAATGTCTCGTAGCTAAGTTATTATTATGCTCATTTAAGCCGAAGTAATCGTGATGTTAGACTAAATATTAAAGACGGGGTTATTGGGCTTTGGACCATAATTGGGGTTTGGACAAAAGACCGACACTTGTGGAAATTGGACTATGGGCTATTAATGGGCTTTATATTAATTAAATGATATCTCGTTGATTTAATATAGAGATTTATAATTTGACGTATTTATATTTAACCACATACGCTTGACTGGGTACGGTGGGCGGGATATCTATAAATACTGATAATTGTTCATTTGACCGGACACGGGGATGGATTAATAGTCACTGGACTCATTAAAACAGGGGTGGATTACATTCAAGGGTAATTGGCATAATTGTTAACAAAGTATTAAAACCTTGGATTACATGCAGTCGATAACCTGGTGTATTCATTAAACAAAGTATTAAGACCTTGTTACAGTTTAAGTCCCCAATTAGTTGAAATATTTGACTTCGGGTATAAGGTTAATTTGGCGAAGACTTTCGTACTTTATTATTATGACCGATGGACTATTATGGACAAAACCAGATGGACTTATCGAATAATCCAGGACAAAGGACAATTAACCCATGGTAATAAATTAAAATCAACATGTCAAACATCATGATTACAGAAGTTTAAATAAGCATAATTCTCTTATTTTATATCTCATCGCACTTTTATTTATCGTGATTTTATTTATCGTACTTTAAATTATTGCACTTTTAATTATCGTACTTTTATTTTATTGCACTTTTATTTATCGTCATTTACTTTACGCTTTAAATTAAGTTATATTTATTTTTAATATTTTACATTAGGTTTTAATTGTGATTTAAGTCTTTAAATCGACAAACCGGTCATTAAACGGTAAAACCCCCTTTTTATAATAATAATAATACTACTTATATATATATATATATATATATATATATATATATATATATATATATATATATATATATATATATACAAATATAGTTTTTAAAATTATAGCGTTAAACTTAGTTGTATCCCTGTGAAACGAACCGGACTTACTAAAAACTACACTACTCTACGATTAGGTACACTGCCTATAAGTTTTGTAGCAAAGTTTAAGTATATCCCATTCTATAAATAAATAAATAACTTGTGTAAAATTATATCGTATTTAATATTATTTTGTAGTAAAATATAATCTATTTCGTACTACACCTCACACACATCAAGTATTTTTGGCGCCGCTGCCGGAGACCATCAAGCGAAAGCGAAACGCTATAAAAAAAGTAGAAAAGATTGGGTCATGCCTGTTAAAAGCCCAAAACTGACCTGGACCAGCAGGCCATGCGATCGCATGACCCGGAACGCTAAATCTCATGCATTCGCATGAGATAGTCTGACAGATCAATCATCGGACGTAATAAATGCTGAATTAGGGTTTATAATTTAATTATTATTATTAATTAGGGTTTTATTTATTTAATTGGTTTATATTTCTAGTTTTAATTATAATTTGTAATATTAAGTATAATTATTATTATTACTTATATAAATTAATATTTTTATAAACTAATAATATAAAAATAATATTCTTATATAAAATTTTATTTTTATCTTTTTATAATATATATTTTTATAATTTGTATCATTTAGTTCGTTATATAGTTTTAAGCATAGTTTTTGCCGTAGAATTTTTATATTTCTATATTTTTAGGCTTTGCCGTAAAATTCCTTGAGTGCTTTTTCTTTAGATTAAGATTTAGGCGCTTTAGAATTTTGCGACGCCGTTTATATTTTAGTGCCTAATTAAGTTATTGCCGTTTTGGATATAGAATTCCTTTTAAGCTTTAATACCTTTAGACGCAAGTTTTCATTTTTAGTTTTTAGACTTTTAAGTTTCGACGTTTTTCTTTCTTATTTTTATTTTTCGACGTTTTTTGACGCGCACTTTTTCTTTTTCATTTCTACGCTCTAGTTTTTAGGACATAGAATTTTCTTTATTTTCTTTAAAGTTCGACGAAAAATTATTTTAAGCGGTTAAATTAATAGACATCCAAAATTTTCTGGTTCGTAGTAATAGTTGGATTTGTTAGTGGCGAGTTGTGGGCTTCCGATTTAAAGGGTCCTGGCTACCTGCTGCATCTATTGGCTATTCGAAACGTGGGCAAAATCAGAAAAGTCTATTAATTTGATAACTTATATAATTTTTATCTTTATAACCAATAGGATATTCTGTGAATGCACCGAGCAAAACGTTCACCACCTTTCATACATTCACCACCTGTAACTCGATCAAGACATCTAGCCAATATTGTTGCCGTTCATTTTTCTTTAGAATCATCTTCTAGTCGACCAAGTACTCCAATTCAAATATCCGATAATCCATTTTTTGAACCCGATCTCACAATTGAGAACCCGGAGGATATTCAAGGACAATTCAGAGATCCTGAACCACTAATCATTCCTCCGGAACAACCACAAATCATTCTACCAGAGATTGTCGAGGAAGAAACCATTAAATCAGAATCCTCTAGTGTTTCAGATTCAACAAATTCAATCATGGAAAATCCGGAACCTCTAAGTATGGAAGACCGAATGAGAGCTACACGCACTGGCCAAGGTCATGCCATTACTCAACCAGACATTAATAGGCCAGATTATGAAATCAAGGGACAAATCCTACACATGGTAACTAATCAATGCCAATTTAGTGGTACGCCAAAAGAAGATCCAAACGAACATCTTCAAACCTTTAATACGATCTGTACTCTATTTAAAATCAGAGAAGTTAAGGATGAACAGAGCTATCTCATGTTATTTCCCTGGACTTTAAAGGGAGAAGCCAAAGATTGTTTAGAATCGTTACCTAAAGGAGCGATTGATACATGGGATGTTTTAGTTGAGAAATTTCTTAAAAGATTCTTTTCGGCATCTAAAGCCGTGAGACTTCAAGGAGAAATTGTTACGTTCACACAAAAGCCAAATGAAACATTATATGAGGCGTAGACAAGATTCGAAAAATTGTTGAGAGGATGTCCTCAACATGGCTTAGACACTTATCAAATAGTGCAAATATTCTACCAAGGATGCGACGTTGCTACACGAAAAGACATCGAAACAGCAGCTGGTGGTTCCATTATGAAGAAAACCGCAACTGAAGCTCACAAAATTATTGATAACACAACATCCCACTCACATGAGTGGCATCAAGAAAAAGATATTTTTCGTTCATCTAAAGCGACTAGAGCCGATTCTAGCCATGACTTTGATTCCATTTCCGCAAAGTTAGATGCTTTCGAGAGACGAATGGAAAAGATGACTAAAGATATTCACGCAATACGAATTAGTTGTGAGCAGTGTGGAGGACCACATTTGACAAAAGATTGTCTCAGTATTGAACAAACAATGGAACAAAGAGAGAATGTTTCATATATGAACCAAAGGCCTGGAAATAATTAACAAAGTAATTATCAACCGCCAAGACCAAACTACAATCAAAATCAGAATTATAACCGAAATGTTCCATACAACAACCAACAAGGTCCTAGCAATCAACAAGTATCTAACAATACTTACAATCAGCAAAGATCTATTTTTCCAAATAAACCACCACAAACCGATGATAAAAAGCCAAATTTAGAAGATATGATGTCGAAGCTAGTTGAATCTCAAACTCAATTTTTCAAATCTCAGAAACAAACTAATGAACAAAATGCTAAAGCATTTAGAAATCAACAAGCTTCTATCCAAAATCTGGAACAAGAAGTAAGTAACCTAGCAAGGTTAATAGGTGAAAGAAAATCGGGGAGTCTACCTAGCGATACAAATGCTAACCCCCGAAATGAAACAGCTAAAGCCATTACCACAAGAAGTGGTATTACACTTAAACCACCTGAAATACCTATAAATTCTGATGACGCTATTCCTACTACACAGGCACCACAGCCTGAGCAAAATAAGGAAAAAGAACCGGTAGTTGAAAAGGTTAATGAAGATAACACAGTTAAGGCTAAACCTTATGTTAAACCATACCAACCACCACTTCCTTACCCTAGTAAAATGAGAAAAGAAAGACTTGAAGCCGAGCAATCCAAATTCTTGGATATGTTTAAACAAATAAATATCAATCTTCCTTTCATTGATGTGATTTCAGGAATGCCAAGATATGCTAAATTCCTGAAAGATCTAATCACAAACAGAAAGAAAATGGAAGAAATCTCGGCTGTTACTATGAATGCTAATTGTTCTGCAGTGCTGTTGAATAAACTACCAGAAAAATTATCAAATCTAGGAAGTTTCACAATTCCATATATTCTGGGTAGTCTTAGTTCAATAGAAGCATTGACAGACTTAGGTGCTGTCATACCCCGTCCTAATCCATCTGGACGAAGTCACCAACATCTGGTCCCATTGCGAAGATCGACACCAAATTGTGACGACCCGGAAATTTCCAACCAAATTAAAACTTAATCTTTATATGTTCTCGACACGATAAGCAAAGTCTGTTAGGTTGAGTTTCGAAATTTTGAACTGTTCAATTGACCATCGACCGTTCTCGACGATTCACGAACAACTATTTGTAAATAGGTATGTATATATTTAAATAAATATATATATATATATATATATATATATATATATATATATATATATATATATATATATATATATATATGATTTGAAATATAATTTATGATGTAATTGTTAGAAAATAATTATGTAAAAATAATAATTATTATTTAAAATATATCTCTATATATAAATAAAGTATATTAAAAATAAATATTAAATAATTGTAATACTCATTTGATGTTTCGATTGATATTAAGCAAGTTAAATTCAAACTATTGTAATTTTAAAATAAAAGAAGATACGAAAATGAGTTCTATAAATTTTAGGCTTACTAAAATTATATTTAGGACCTAGTTATTAAATTTCAACACTTTTTATATTTTACCCATAAATGAGAGGGACAGTGAGTGTAATTTTTATTTATTAAATAAATGACTGAATTTTATACCATAATGACCAAAATAAATAAAATAGTTAATCTAAAAGTTTGGGATTTTTCTGAGTACTTTTATTCGACACTGATTAACAAAGAGGCACGAAATCCAGTCCGTAATTGAATAGTTGATGGCGGCTATGAATTGTAAACGTTTTATTTTCATTTGATTATTATAATTATTATAATTATTATTATATTATTACTTTATTTTTACTTTTAATATTATAATATATATGTAAATGTAGGATTCATCTTCAATCCACTAACCGAACCACTTGTTTCAATCAATGAATTTAAATTAACATTTACTATTTGCTTTACTGTGCACTGGTTACTGTTTTTGCCATATCCATCCACTAGCATATTGATATTGATATTTTATATATATAAATGTATACCCATTTACATGAATGTATCTTCACCACCTCTATTCATTTTTTTTCTTTCTATCTTTATTTAATGAACCAAAAACCTCAAACCACTACTAGTGATTCTGCTTTGGGATCGAGAGCAGCAACTTGCTGCTTAATTTTGTGACATAAACCACCACAAACCGTCAACTATCATCACCACCTTTTCCATCTTCACCACCTTGAACCCACATGAACCGCCACCCTTATCAACCACCTTCAAACACGATAAGATACCATAGACTGTAAACCCGATGCTTCTATCTTTTTGTCCAAACCGAAACCCACTTCAACAACGAACACCACCGGACACCATTATCACAAAACCTGCAACTCTATTATTATTTTTTTTTTCCTTTTTCACTGTTTAAAGACCACCGCAAACCTTCATCATTGTTTAGTTGCTGCTGCATATATTCTGTTTCACTACAATAACTTTTGTTGTTAAAATTCTTGCTGCAACCACTAGACCATCAACCATCGAGGACCTCTTCCACCACAAACCACCACACTTGTTGAACTATCACCACTTTAATCATCCCCTTCATCAATACCATTTTCGTTAAACACCTATCCTTCCACCAACCATTGAGCCACCCAATCATTACCACCAACTCATTTTCTATTTTTCTGTCATGAAGCCATCGAATACCAACCCCATTTCACAATCACTAACCATCATATAACTAACCTCATTTCTGCTATTTTTTTTATATAATCGATTAAATAAAGAAGACAAGGTAAGGAGAAAATAATGATCATGTAATAATGTTGTATTTCCTTTATGCTCCTGGCTTAAACCGAACCCCACACCCACTAGTTAAAGTGGTAGGGTTATATTACATGGATTTTTTTTCTTTCCATCGAGCATACAGCAACAATGTCTGCCAATATCACTTATAAATTTTGGGCTTTGATCTAAAATTACAAGTTATCAAATGGGCTTTAAGATCCAACCGGTAATAGATTGTTTAGTGGGCTTAGAGATCGATTTTTTGTTAGGCTTCCAATGTGCTGAAAATGATGGTCTATACATATTTGTTTTAACGTATAGATGGTGATTCACGATAGACGAGGAGGATGATAACTTTATGATCATGTTAGAATGATGATAGAGGCGATGATATAAGTTACCATATGGTTATTATGTTAATTAGGATAAATGTTGATCATGAGTGAGGATGGATTAGATAAATACATAAAATAATGATTAAGTTTAATAATCAATGAAGGTGATGAGGTTGGAAGTATGATAATCATGTTATGCGTGACACAGAATATCGATGATGATGTTGTTAGGAAGATAATGATAATGATGATATAAGATTGTCGATAATAGTGGATAGTGATGATAAGAGAATGAGGATGACGATATGTGGGATGATAAATGATGAAGATGAAATTGGATCTTGTATTGTGAAGAAGAAGATATTAGAAAACAGAAAATATGGTTTATAGATATTTAGAACTTGACTAAATCAGAAAAACAGTGACAGAAGGAATGGTGAGGGGTGTTTGTGCTTGAACGAGAGGTCGCAGGTTCGAGCTCGGGCAATGGCGTTTATTTTTATTTTTAGCTATTCCATTGAGGTAGAAATTTTATTTATCATTATCATTATCATTAAAGATTATTATTATTATTATTTTATTATTATTACTAAAAGTAACATTATTATTAAAGTTACCATTATAATTAAAATTTTCATTGAAAGTATCATCAAAAGTATCATATAATTAAAAGTATCATTATTATTATTATTATTATTATTATTATTATTATTATTATTATTATTATTATTATTATTATTATTATTATCATTTTTATTATTACTAGTATCATTATTATTCTTAAAAAAAACTATATTATTATTATTATTATCAACACTACTATTAATATTAAAATTATTATTATTACAATAAAATTTAATTATATAAAAATATACTTAACAAAACTATATTAACATTTTATAAATTTTTATATTAAATAAATATATGTAAGTTAATAATGAAACACATAGATTATTAAAATACCAATTATAACACTAATAATAATATATTTAAATTTGTTCGATTACAATGTGTTAATATATATAAATGATATAGGTTCGTGAATCCGAGGTCAACCCTACATTTGTTCAATGTCGCCATATACACTTGTTCAATGTCGTTATATGTATTTTTACTACAAAATACATTAGGTGAGTTCATTTGATTCCCTTTTACTCTTTACATTTTTGGAACTGAGAATACATGCGCTACTTTTACAACTGCTTTATTAAATGCTTTTGAAATACATTTTGAACTGAAAATACATGAAATGCTTTTATAAATATTTGACGAGATAGACACAAGCAAAACATTCCTCGAATGAATTATGTGGACGTGATAATTGCCACCATTGAATTATGTGAACGTGATAATTGCCACAATTGATATGAATATTTTCCCCCTGATTATTATTGCTTGGTAACCTAAGAATTAGGGAACATCACTAATTTTGAGAATTAGTGCACGCCTAATTGACGCGAATCCTAAAGGTAGCTACCGGGTTTAACACCCCCACCCAGAATGTTCACTAGACGGAAGGGCTAGTGGGTGTGGTGTTTAGTACTTCGAAGTTTATATGATTATTATACAGACGAGATGTTCTGTTTTGGGGATATTATTATGCGCATTATATGTTAAGGTCGGTTACCAAGCCAAGCTATGAAAGAAATGAAAAGTGAATGTTATGTATCGAGAGAATGATTTTATACACAGGTCATGTGTATGTTATTTTTGTGCACGAGATATGTGTACGGTTACTAAGATTTATGAAAGATAATTTTGTACACGAGAAATGTGTACTGTATTTAAAAGATATCGCATGTACATTACAAGTGGGTATAGGATTCGGGCCCATTTGTACCATGCAGGATTTAAATCTTGTGGTCTATCAAAATGATGAATTTTATTGTTTTATGATAAACATATGAACTCACCAAATTTTTGGTTGACACTTGAAAGCATGTTTATTTTCAGGTATGAAAGAAATCTTCCGCTGTGCATTTGCTCATATTACATGGAGTCGTTTATGGCATATAGAGGTCAGAACCTCGCAATGGGATCAACTGTTGAAGTCTCCGTCCAGATGGATTAGGACGGGTCCTTTCAGTTGGTATCAGAGCGGTGGTCGTAGCGAACCAGGTCTTGCATTAGTATGTCTAACTAGTAGTTGTTAGGATGCATTAGTGAGTTTGGACTTCGACCGTGTCTACATGTCAAAAGTTTTGCTTATCATTTAGTGTCAAAAATTATTTGCTTATCATCCTTAAAGTCTGGACACATCTTACTGCCTCTATTGCATGGACTGTGTGTAGATAAATTCATATCTTAGCGTATCTGTTATTGTTACCTTTGCCTGACAGCTTCCGTAGATTCCTCCGTAACTTATGGGATTTTAGTATTATATATGCATATGTAAATTATGTATTGCAGGGTACTAATCTACATCCTATAATCTATTTCTTATCGAAAATCCTTCATCTAATCGTACGAGATGAATCCCTCAACCAAGTTCGAATTCCTCGAATTCCGACAGATATTCCGATATGGAGTTTCACCTAAGCTCCGAAAGCAGTGTCACCAGAATGTATCCACCAATTCATCTGATGGGTTCGTAGTCGACTTAATCAATGGAGACGCGAAGAAGGCGATCCCTTCCATCAACCAAATTCACCTCTTGACGAAGAACCTGAAGCACTTACCGGCTAACCCATTCGAAACACCATTTCCACACTCATTTCCAAAGTATCTCGTCACAATTATATTCTATCAAAAATTCTAAACCTTATTCATCTGCTCGTTCCGACCGACAATCATCCTGGAGTAATGGAAAAAGTCAATGAGATTCGTGCTCGAGTAATCAATTTGGAGATTATGGTGTAAAATTTACCAGCTTCAACAATATCACCGGCATCAACAGTACCATCAATAACAGCACAAGTACCATCAATAATCCATGCCTCAACATCTCATTCTGTACCTCGAGTATAATCATCGTTCTACGTATCGTTCTACATCAATTATCTTCGTTCTTCATGGCGATTATGTAATCTCTAATATTTTAGAGATTATATATTCTTGTTTTGACGGTAAACCAAATGAGTTTAATACTATATTAACTTATTAAATCCATGATTACATCTGAAGAAAATATATATGTATATATATTTTCATAAAGATTGTAATTAAAAATTCTTTTGTACAAACTGTTAATGGTGAAAATATTTTAACGGGTAGGTAATACCAGAGGAATATTTAGATTTCACATTAATAAGTTACACTGTACATTCGTCGAAGCTGATTCAACAGTCATTTACTATCCTACTTACATCCACAAATATACGAATTCGTCCACCGCAGAATAACCATTTTTATTCAATTTCACAGTCGGATTTTGACCTATCAGAATCCAACAAGTGGCATAATGAACAAAACATTGGACAAAATAAAATTTGTTAGAAACAGACAATTTAACTATGGGTAATTTTGTTAAGAATCCACGCTAACAAAATCCTAGCTAACTGTTCATAGCTAACTGTTAATTCCGTATTACATTTTATTTATCGCAATTTAAATTCTCACAATTTTATTTATCGTCATTTAATTTCTGTTATTTATATTAGGCACTCTAAATATCGGGACACGTATACAAGGTTTTGACATATCATATCTGAAATGTCCCGTTCTTATTGATTAAAAACGTTCCATATTAATTGATTTCGTTGCGAGGTTTTGACCTCTATATGAGACGTTTTTCAAAGACTGCATTCATTTTTAAAACAAACCATAACCTTTATTTCATAAATAAAGGTTTAAAAAGCTTTACGTAGATTATCAAATAATGATAATCTAAAATATCCTGTTTACACACGACCATTACATAATGGTTTACAATACAAATATGTTACATCGAAATCAGTTTCTTGAATGCAGTTTTTACACAGTATCATACAAACATGGACTCCAAATCTTGTCCTTATTTTAGTATGCAACAGCGGAAGCTCTTAGTATTCACCTGAGAATAAACATGCTTTAAACGTCAACAAAAATGTTGGTGAGTTACAGGTTTAACCTATATATATCAAATTGTAACAATAGACCACAAGATGTCATATGTCAATATACATCCCATACATAGAGATAAAAATCATTCATATGGTGAACACCTGGTAACCGACATTAACAAGATGCATATATAAGAATATCCCCATCATTCCGGGACACCCTTCGGATATGATATAAATTTCGAAGTACTAAAGCATCCGGTACTTTGGATGGGGCTTGGTAGGCCCAATAGATCTATCTTTAGGATTCGCGTCAATTAGGGTGTCTGTTCCCTAATTCTTAGATTACCAGACTTAATAAAAAGGGGCATATTCGATTTTGATAATTCAACCATAGAATGTAGTTTCACGTACTTGTGTCTATTTTGTAAATCATTTATAAAACCTGCATGTATTCTCATCCCAAAATATTAGATTTTAAAAGTGGGACTATAACTCACTTTCATAGATTTTTACTTCGTCGAGAAGTAAGACTTGGCCACTGTTGATTCACGAACCTATAACAATATATACATATATATTAAAGTATGTTCAAAAAATATTTACAACACTTTTAATATATTTTGATATTTTAAGTTTATTAAGTCAGCTGTCCTCGTTAGTAACCTACAACTAGTTGTCCACAGTTAGATGTACAGAAATAAATCGATAAATATTATCTTGAATCAATCCACGACCCAGTGTATACGTATCTCAGTATTGATCACAACTCAAACTATAAATATTTTAGAATCAACCTCAACCCTGTATAGCTAACTCCAACATTCACATATAGAGTGTCTATGGTTGTTCCGAAATATATATAGATGTGTCGACATGATAGGTCGAAACATTGTATACGTGTCTATGGTATCTCAAGATTACATAATATACAATACAAGTTGATTAAGTTATGGTTGGAATAGGTTTGTTACCAATTTTCACGTAGCTAAAATGAGAAAAATTATCCAATCTTGTTTTACCCATAACTTCTTCATTTTAAATCCGTTTTGAGTGAATCAAATTGCTATGGTTTCATATTGAACTCTATTTTATGAATCTAAACATAAAAAGTATAGGTTTATAGTCGGAAGAATAAGTTACAAGTCATTTTTGTAAAGGTAGTCATTTCAGTCGAAAGAACGACGTCTAGATGACCATTTTAGAAAACATACTTCCACTTTGAGTTTAACCATAATTTTTGGATATAGTCTCATGTTCATAATAAAAATCATTTTCTCAGAATAACAACTTTTAAATCAAAGTTTATCATAGTTTTTAATTAACTAACCCAAAACAGCCCGAGGTGTTACTACGACGGCGTAAATCGGTTTTACGGTGTTTTTCGTGTTTCCAGGTTTTAAATCATTAAGTTAGCATATCATATAGATATAGAACATGTGTTTAGTTAATTTTAAAAGTTAAGTTAGAAGGATTAACTTTTGTTTGCGAACAAGTTTAGAATTAACTAAACTATGTTCTAGTGATTACGAGTTTAAACCTTCGAATAAGATAGTTTTATATATATGAATCTAATGATGTTATGAACATCATTACTACCTCAATTTTAGTAGGTAAACCTACTGGAAGTGACAAGAAATGATCTAGCTTCAAAGGATCTTGGATGGCTTGAAAGTTCTTGAAGTAGGATCATGACACAAAAACAAGTTCAAGTAAGATTTTTACTCGAATTAAGATAGTTTATAGTTATAGAAATTGAATCAAAGTTTGAATATGAATATTACCTTGAATAAGAAATATAACCTACTATATATAACAAAGGTTTCTTGATCTTAGATGATTACTTGGAATGGATTAGAAAGCTTGGAAGTAAATTAGTAAACTTGAAGGGATTTTTGAAGTGTTCTTGAAGTGTTCTTCCTATGATGATTATAGCTTGATTCTTGAAGTGATTTTTGATGAAGATGATGATTAACTACTGGAAAAATCCGTTCATAATAGTGTGGGTGTGTTGAGAGAGAATTAGAAAGAGAATTGGAAGTGAAATGGAGTGAATGATGAGTGGTAATTGGTGAGTGGTAAGTGGGGTTAAAAGGAGTTCTAGTTAGTTGAATAGCTCATGGTAGAAGTTAAAATTGATTAGTCATACATGACATAATCAAGAGTGGAATCCCATGCTAGTTCCTATTGGTATATACCCATAGTAAGTACGTTTTGAAGCTGTGTATAATACGGGTAAAAATACGACTAGAATTCTTGATGAAAGAAAAGAATGAAAAAATAACTGTAACCATTTTCGTTAAGTATGAGTGTTTTGGTATATGTCTTGAAGTCTTCTAAAAGTATTTTAATACATCTAAATACACTACATGTATATACATTTTAACTGAGTCGTTAAGTCATCGTTAGTCGTTACATGTAAGTGTTGTTTTGAAACCTTTAAGTTAACGATCTCAATTAATGTTGTTAACCCATTGTTTATTATATCTAATGAGATGTTAAATTATTATATTATCATGATATTATGATATATTAATATATCTTAATATGATATATATACATTTAAATGTCGTTACAATGATAATCGTTACATATATGTCTCGTTTCGAAATCCTTAAGTTAGTAGTCTTGTTTATATGTATATAACTCATTGTTAATATACTTATGGAGATACTTACTTATCATAATCTCATGTTAACCATATGTACATCCATATATATATCGTCATGTCGTTTTTACAAGTTTTAACGTTCGTGAATCGCCGGTCAACTTGGGTGGTCAATTGTCTATATGAAACATATTTCAATTAATCAAGTCTTAACAAGTTTGATTGCTTAACATGTTGGAAACATTTAATCATGTAAATATCAATCTCAATTAATATATATAAACATGGAAAAGTTTGGGTCACTACAGTACCTACCCGTTAAATAAATTTCGTCCCGAAATTTTAAGCTGTTGAAGGTGTTAACGAATCTTCTGGAAATAGATGCGGGTATTTCTTCTTCATCTGATCTTCATGCTCCCAGGTGAACTCGGGTCCTCTACGAGCATTCCATCGAACCTTAACAATTGGTATCTTGTTTTGCTTAAGTCTTTTAACCTCACGATCCATTATTTCGACGGGTTCTTCGATGAATTGAAGTTTTTCGTTGATTTGGATTTCATCTAACGGAATAGTGAGATCTTCTTTAGCAAAACATTTCTTCAAATTCGAGACGTGGAAAGTGTTATGTACAGCCGCAAGTTGTTGAGGTAACTCAAGTCGGTAAGCTACTGGTCCGACACGATCAATAATCTTGAATGGTCCAATATACCTTGGATTTAATTTCCCTCGTTTACCAAATCGAACAACTTTCCAAGGTGCAACTTTAAGCATGACCATCTCTCCAATTTCAAATTCTATATCTTTTCTTTTAATGTCAGCGTAGCTCTTTTGTCGACTTTGGGCGGTTTTCAACCGTTGTTGAATTTGGATGATCTTCTCGGTAGTTTCTTGTATAATCTCCGGACCCGTAATTTGTCTATCCCCCACTTCACTCCAACAAATTGGAAACCTGCACTTTCTACCATAAAGTGCTTCAAACGGCGCCATCTCAATGCTTGAATGGTAGCTGTTGTTGCAGGAAAATTCTGCTAACGGTAGATGTCGATCCCAACTGTTTCCGAAATCAATAACACATGCTCGTAGCATGTCTTCAAGCGTTTGTATCGTCCTTTCGCTCTGCCCATCAGTTTGTGGATGATAGGCAGTACTCATGTCTAGACGAGTTCCTAATGCTTGCTGTAATGTCTGCCAGAATCTTGAAATAAATCTGCCATCCCTATCAGAGATAATAGAGATTGGTATTCCATGTCTGGAGACGACTTCCTTCAAATACAGTCGTGCTAACTTCTCCATCTTGTCATCTTCTCTTATTGGCAGGAAGTGTGCTGATTTGGTGAGACGATCAACTATTACCCAAATAGTATCAAAATTACTTGCAGTCCTTGGCAATTTAGTGATGAAATCCATGGTAATGTTTTCCCATTTCCATTCTGGGATTTCGGGTTGTTGAAGTAGACCTGATGTTTCTGATGCTCAGCTTTGACCTTAGAACACGTCAAACATTCTCCTACGTATTTAGCAACATCGGCTTTCATACCCGGCCACCAAAAATGTTTCTTGAGATCCTTGTACATCTTCCCCGTTCCAGGATGTATTGAGTATCTGGTTTTATGAGCTTCTCTAAGTACCATTTCTCTCATATCTCCAAATTTTGGTACCCAAATCCTTTCAGCCCTATACCGGGTTCCGTCTTCCCGAATATTAAGATGCTTCTCCGATCCTTTGGGTATTTCATCCTTTAAATTTCCCTCTTTTAAAACTCCTTGTTGCGCCTCCTTTATTTGAGTAGTAAGGTTATTATGAATCATTATATTCATAGATTTTACTCGAATGGGTTCTCTGTCCTTCCTGCTCAAGGCATCGGCTACCACATATGCCTTCCCCGGGTGGTAACGAATCTCAAAGTCATAATCATTCAATAATTCAATCCACCTACGCTGCCTCATATTCAGTTGTTTCTGATTAAATATGTGTTGAAGACTTTTGTGGTCGGTATATATAATACTTTTGACCCCATATAAGTAGTGCCTCCAAGTCTTTAATGGAAAAAAAACCGCGCCTAATTCCAAATCATGCGTCGTATAATTTTGTTCGTGAATCTTTAATTGTCTAGACGCATAAGCAATCACCTTCGTTCGTTGCATTAATACACAACTGAGACCTTGCTTTGATGCGTCACAATAAATCACAAAATCATCATTCCCTTCAGGCAATGACAATATAGGTGCCGTAGTTAGCTTTTTCTTCAATAACTGAAACGCTTTCTCTTGTTCATCATTCCATTCAAATTTCTTCCCTTTATGCGTTAATGCAGTCAAGGGTTTTGCTATTCTGGAAAAGTCTTGGATGAACCTTCTATAGTAACCAGCTAGTCCTAAAAACTGGCGTATGTGTTTCGGAGTTTTCGAGGTTTCCCACTTTTCAACAGTTTCTATCTTTGCCGGATCCACCTTAATACCTTCTTTGTTCACTATGTGACCGAGGAATTGAACTTCTTCCAACCAAAATGCACACTTTGAAAACTTAGCGTACAATTCTTCCTTCCTCAATACTTCTAACACCTTTCTCAAATGGTCATCGTGTTCTTGGTCATTCTTTGAGTAAATAAGTATGTCATCAATGAAAACAATGACAAACTTGTCAATGTATGGTCCAGACACTCGGTTCATAAGGTCCATGAACACAGCTGGTGCATTAGTTAAACCAAATGGCATGACCATAAACTCGTAATGACCGTAATGTGTTCTGAAAGCAGTCTTTGGAATATCATCTTCTTTCACCCGCATTTGATGATACCCAGAACGTAAGTCAATCTTTGAATAAACAGACGAGCCTTGTAGTTGATCAAATAAGTCATTGATTCTCGGTAGTGGGTAGCGGTTCTTGATGGTAAGTTTGTTCAACTCTCGGTAGTCGATACACAACCTGAATGTACCATCTTTCTTCTTGACAAACAAAACAGGAGCTCCCCACGGTGATGTGCTTGGTCGAATGAAACCACGCTCTAAAAGTTCTTGTAATTGGCTTTGCAGTTCTTTCATCTCGCTGGGTGCGAGTCTGTAAGGAGCACGAGCTATTGGTGCAGCTCCTGGTACAAGATCTATTTGAAATTCAACGGATCGATGTGGGGGTAATCCCGGTAATTCTTTCGGAAATACATCGGGAAATTCTTTTGCAATGGGAACATCATTGATGCTCTTTTCTTTAGTTTGTACTTTCTCGACGTGTGCTAGAACAGCATAGCAACCTTTTCTTATTAGTTTTTGTGCCTTCAAATTACTAATAAGATGTAGCTTCGTGTTGCCCTTTTCTCCGTACACCATTAAGGGTTTTCCTTTTTCTCGTATAATGCGAATTGCATTTTTGTAACAAACGATCTCTGCTTTCACTTCTTTCAACCAGTCCATACCGATTATCACATCAAAACTCCCTAACTCTACTGGTATCAAATCAATCTTAAATGTTTCGCTAACCAGTTTAATTTCTCGATTCCGACATATATTATCTGCTGAAATTAATTTACCATTTGCTAATTCGAGTAAAAATTTACTATCCAAAGGCGTCAATGGACAACTTAATTTAGCACAAAAATCTCTACTCATATAGCTTCTATCCGCACCCGAATCAAATAAAACGTAAGCAGATTTATTGTCAATAAGAAACGTACCCGTAACAAGCTCCGGGTCTTCTTGTGCCTCTGCCGCATTAATATTGAAAACTCTTCCGCGGCCTTGTCCATTCGTGTTCTCCTGGTTCGGGCAATTTCTAATAATGTGGCCCGGTTTTCCACATTTATAACAAACTACATTGGCATAACTTGCTCCGACACTACTTGCTCAGCCATTACTCGTTCCGACACCATTTGTTCCTTTCGTTCTATTAACCCCTGGTCCGTAGACCTCACACTTCGCCGCGCTATGACCATTTCTTTTACACTTGTTGCAAAATTTGGTGCAGAACCCCGAGTGATACTTTTCACACCTTTGGCATAGCTGCTTCTGATTGTTGTTGTTGTTGCGGTTATTATTGTTGTTGGGATGATTGTTGTAGTTGCTGTTATTGTTGTTGTTGTTGTTGTTGGGCAGTTTGTTGTAGTTGCGATTGCGGGGATAATTGTTGCGATTATTGTTGTAATTGCTATTGTTGTTGTATTGGTGATTCTTATCACCGTTTTCCTCCCACTTTCTTTTGACTTGCTTCACATTGGTCTCTTCAGCAGTCTGTTCTTTAATTCTTTCTTCAATCTGGTTCACTAGTTTGTGAGCCATTCTACATGCCTGTTGTATGGAGGCGGGCTCGTGTGAACTTATATCTTCTTGGATTCTTTCCGGTAATCCTTTCACAAACGCGTCGATCTTCTCTTCCTCATCTTCGAATGCTCCCGGACACAATAGGCACAATTCTGTGAATCGTCTTTCGTACGTGGTAATATCAAATCCTTGGGTTCGTAACCCTCTAAGTTCTGTCTTGAGCTTATTGACCTCGGTTCTGGGACGGTACTTCTCGTTCATCAAGTGCTTGAATGCTGACCACGGTAGTGCGTAAGCATCGTCTTGTCCCACTTGCTCTAGATAGGTATTCCACCATGTTAACGCAGAACCTGTGAAGGTATGCATAGCGTACTTCACTTTGTCCTCTTCAGTACACTTACTTATGGCAAACACCAATTCGACCTTCTCGGTCCACCGTTTCAATCCGATCGGTCCTTCGGTTCCATCAAATTCCAAAGGTTTGCAGGCAGTGAATTCTTTGTAGGTGCATCCTACACGATTTCCTGTACTGCTAGATCCAAGGTTATTGTTGGTATGTAGCGCAGCCTGTACTGCGGCTATGTTTGAAGCTAGAAAAGTACGGAATTCCTCTTCATTCATATTCACAGTGTGTCGAGTAGTCGGTGCCATTTCCTTCAAAATAGTCAAATGGAACAAGTTAATCATACAGAATATTAAGAGTAGTTAATAGTATTTCGTAGCATAATATGAACTCATTTATAAAATCTTTTTCTTCATATTAGCGTTTTATAAGTTTAAATTCGGGTAGTACCTACCCGTTAAGTTCATACTTAGTAGCTAATATACAATTCAACTACTACAATTCTATATGAAAAATTGATTATAATAATATTTCGCGTTCAAACTTTTACACAATATTTTACAAACTTACAATACCGCTTATTTTACATATAGCATGAAATATAGCACACAATAAATTTGATACAAGATGGTTGTGAAGATAATTCTAGCTAGTACACAAGTCGTTCAGCAAAGGCAATAAAGACACGTAATTCATACGTCCAGAAACAAGTCATGCATTCTGGTTTTACTAGGATTACTTCCCATCCTTGGTCTTGTGGAACATAACCGTTATGGCCGTTGATAAGATAGCGTGTTGTAACATCGTCAAAGGGACGAGGGTTACGTAATGACCAACAGTCTCGTAATAACCTAAAAACCTCATTTCTTACTCCAATTACCGACTCCGTCACTTGTGGGAACGTTTTGTTTAATAGTTGTAGCCCGATGTTCTTGTTCTCACTTTGGTGAGAAGCGAACATTACTAATCCGTAAGCATAACATGCTTCTTTATGTTGCATGTTAGCCGCTTTTTCTAAATCACGAAGTCCAATATTCGGATATATTGAGTCAAAATAATTTCTTAACCCATTGCGTAAAATAGCATTTGGGTTCCCCGCAATATATGCGTCAAAGTAAACACATCGTAACTTATGGATTTCCCAATGTGATATCCCCCATCTTTCGAACGAAAGCCTTTTATAAACCAAGGCATTCTTGGAACGTTCTTCGAATGTCTTACAAACTGATCTCGCCTTAAATAGTTGTGCTGAAGAATTATGACCGACTCTAGACAAGATTTCATCAATCATGTCTCCGGGTAGGTCTCTTAAAATATTGGGTTGTCTATCCATTTTGTGTTTTTATACTGTAAAATAGACAAGAGTTAGATTCATAAAAAAAATACTTATTAATACAAGCAATTTTTACATATATCATAAAGCATAAGCACACTATATTACATATATTACACCACACGAATACAACTATCTTATTCCGACTCGCTTGTTTCTTCTTCTTCGGTTTTGGTTCGTTTTGCCAAGTTTCTAGGGATATATGATGTTCCCCTAATACGAGCCGTAATTTTCCACATTGGTTTAGAAAAACCTGGTGGTTTAGAGGTTCCCGGGTCATTGTTACAACTTAAGGACTTCGGGGGTTGACGATACATATAAAGTTCATCGGGGTTGGAATTAGATTTCTCTATTTTTATGCCCTTTCCCTTATTATTTTCTTTTGCCTTTTTAAATTCAGTTGGGGTAATTTCTATAACATCATCGGAATTCTCGTCGGAATCCGATTCATCGGAGAATTGGTAATCCTCCCAATATTTTGCTTCCTTGGCGGAAACACCATTGACCATAATTAACCTTGGTCGGTTAGTTGAGGATTTTCTTTTACTTAACCGTTTTATTATTTCCCCCACCGGTTCTATTTCTTCATCCGGTTCCTCCTCTTCCGGTTCTGATTCTTCTTCCGGTTCCGACTCTTCTTCCGGTTCCTCTTCGGGAACTTGTGAATCAGTCCACGAATCATTCCAATTTACATTTGACTCTTCATTATTATTAGGTTTGTCAATGGGACTTGTTCTAGAGGTAGACATCTATCACATAATATCAAACGCGTTAAGAGATTAATATATCACATAATATTCACATGTTAAAAATATATAGTTTCCAACAAAATTTGTTAAGCAATCATTTTTCAAGTAAACACAGTTGAAGTCCAGACTCACTAATGCATCCTAACAAACTCGATAAGACACACTAATGCAAAATTCTGGTTCTCTAAGACCAACGCTCTGATACCAACTGAAATGTCCCGTTCTTATTGATTAAAAACGTTCCATATTAATTGATTTCGTTGCGAGGTTTTGACCTCTATATGAGACATTTTTCAAAGACCGCATTCATTTTTAAAACAAACCATAACCTTTATTTCATAAATAAAGGTTTAAAAAGCTTTACGTAGATTATCAAATAATGATAATCTAAAATATCCTGTTTACACACGACCATTACATAATGGTTTACAATACAAATATGTTACATCGAAATCAGTTTCTTGAATGCAGTTTTTACACAGTATCATACAAACATGGACTCCAAATCTTGTCCTTATTTTAGTATGCAACAGCGGAAGCTCTTAGTATTCACCTGAGAATAAACATGCTTTAAACGTCAACAAAAATGTTGGTGAGTTATAGGTTTAACCTATATATATCAAATTATAACAATAGACCACAAGATTTCATATTTCAATATACATCCCATACATAGAGATAAAAATCATTCATATGGTGAACACCTGGTAACTGACATTAACAAGATGCATATATAAGAATATCCCCATCATTCCGGGACACCCTTCGGATATGATATAAATTTCGAAGTACTAAAGCATCCGGTACTTTGGATGGGGCTTGTTAGGCCCAATAGATCTATCTTTAGGATTCGCGTCAATTAGGGTGTCTGTTCCCTAATTCTTAGATTACCAGACTTAATAAAAAGGGGCATATTCGATTTCGATAATTCAACCATAGAATGTAGTTTCACGTACTTGTGTCTATTTTGTAAATCATTTATAAAACCTGCATGTATTCTCATCCCAAAATATTAGATTTTAAAAGTGGGACTATAACTCACTTTCACAGATTTTTACTTCGTCGAGAAGTAAGACTTGGCCACTGTTGATTCACGAACCTATAACAATATATACATATATATTAAAGTATGTTCAAAAAATATTTACAACACTTTTTGTAACGACCCGCACTTTTTCGATCGTTCTATACTTATAAGATTGATATTTACATAAATTAAACATTACCAACTTGATAAGCAATCCAAATTGTTGAGACTTATGTTTCCGAAAAGAGTTTTACACAACGTTTGACCGTCTAGTTTGACCGATGATATCACGAACTATACAATATATGATAATTATACGTTTGTGTATATAAATGTATATATACATATTTAACATGATTAATAAATGTTTTAATATCTCATTTTGTATTAATAACAACAAGTTATATGTGTATTTTGAAACTACTAACTTAAGTTTTCAAAACGATAACTATACGTAACGTTATTTGACATAAATACTTAAGACATATAATGTTTATACATATATTGTATAAGTAATGTATTTAATCACTTTTAAAGACTTAAATACATAAAACCATATAAGTGTATTCACAAAAGATAGCTATATTTGAATCCTCATTCCATTTTTCACAAAATTTCTATACGTATACCTAGAGTATTTGTACTCGTATCATACCAAGCTCCTATACGTATTTACTAATAGTAAATACACATCAAAATCACCACCTAACCAGCCATTATTCATGCCATGAAGGCTAGGTAATTGAACTTGGAAGCAATTAGGACTAGATACATAAAATTATCACTTGAAATTTTGTCCATATACACCATGTTACACGTTTTTTTTGGTGTATATATACATGCTCATTTTGATCCATTTTTACTACCATTTTCTTATCAAAAACACACACTCTTTCTTACTCTCTAAACTCCATAACAATCCAGCAAATAACCAAGAAGATCTAGCCATAAAAACCATACTAAAACACCATAAGAAAACTCTTACAAAAACACTTCAAGAAAACCTTCCAAGAACACCAACTTACTTCCAATCTTTCATCCACTTCTATCACCCTTTTGATTCTAGCTTCTTACTCCTCTTTTACAGCAAACTTATCCAAGGAACTTGAGGTAGAATCTATGTTCATAACCTTATTCAATTCATATATATAGCTATCTTATTTTGTGGTACAAAAGTTTAACAACAAGAACATAGTTTGAATGTTTTCAAACTTGTTTGCAAACTAAATAGATCCTTCTAACTTAACTTTTAAAATACTTCAAGACATGTAACATAACTTATTTATATGTTAATTTAACAAGGTAAAACTTGGTTTTTCAAAGTATAAGTATTTTTGGAAAAATGGTCATTAAATGATTTTGTTGTAACAAAAATGTTTAATTTCATATGTTTCACTAAACTTTCATCTATGCCGTATGATTTTGAATACAAACCAAGGTATTTACAGTTCATAGTCTTATAGAAGAACTCGATCCAAGAAGATGGCAATTTGAATCAACGAAAACGGACTTGTAACGAAGAAACTATGACCGAAACAAAATTGGTTATCCAAGACTTAATTGACTTCGGGATTCATTGGAAAAATTTACATAAAATCACATCTTTATAAGATAACATGATATTTTATATATATGTACTCATAATTCAATTTCATATGGTTCAGGATCACCCGTAAGCAACACGAGAAGATTAATCATAAGATCCCATGTTTGTACGCAACACGTCATTTGACAACACCGGTACTTTATGTACGCAATACGTCATTTGACAACACCGGTACCGTGGGTCAAGATTAATCTCAACCAATACATATACGATGGGGTTTTATTTATTTCGTTGGGGGTTTTGTTTATTGCGGGTATATTAAACATCTAAAAATGAACCATTAAAATTGAATTACTAACATCGAAATGCTAACTACGGACTAAGGAAATATTCAAAATATTAAAAGTATAACAAGTATATATATATATAACGTTTGTTTTAAAATGAAAACATATTGATATATTATATATGGATAGGTTCGTGATATCAACCGGAAGACCGAGTCAAATTATATATATCATCAAGACAAGAGTGAGTATATAGTCCCACTTTTAAACTCTAAATATTTCGGGATGAGAATACATGTATTTTATGTTTTACGATATGGACACAAGTAACTGAAAAATATGTTCTACGTTGAGTTGTACCACTGGCATACTTCCCTGTAGCTTGGTAACTAATATTTACAGCGGTATTGTAAACGCGAATCCTGTTGATAGATCTATCGGGCCTGACAACCCCAACCGGACTGGACGACCAGTATTCAACGGTTGCACAGTACTTCGTTTTGTGACTACACTTGGTACGGTGTAGTAAGATTTCATATTAAAGGGAATATGCGACGTGAAAATGTTAAGTATGGTTACCAAGTGCTCAACCACTTATAATACTTTTATTAAACTGTTTATATACGAAATCTTGTGGTCTATATATATATTGCTGCCGGCATTAAACCTATATCTCACCAACTTTATGTTGACCTTTTAAAACATGTCTATTCTCAGGTGATTTCTAAAGCTTCCGCTGCATCATGTTGGATCTAACCAGGATCTTGCGTACGCATGTTTGTGTCAAAAATAAAACTGCATATCCGAGATGTTGTATTGTAAAATATGCTAGAAACCGTGTTGTTGTCATCATTTGTAAAGTTTGTAAGTCGAAGATTATCGCTAAACGTTAATCTTCTTTTTATTGTCTTAAGCTTGTAACAAAAATAATGGTTGTGGTTTGTAATGTATAATATATGCAGTTTTTCTTTTAAAAATGTCTCATATAGAGGTCAATACCTCGCAATGAAATCATACGTTATCTAACGCGTTCTTATGGTTAAGGACGGGTTATGACATGTGGTATCAGAGCGTTGGTCTTAGCGAACCAGGTTTGCATTAGTGTGTCTAACCGAGAAGTCGTTAGGATACATTAGTAAAGTCTGGACTTTGACCGGGTCTGATTTTAAAAAAAAAAAAAAACCATTGCTTATCACTGTTGGTTAAAATTTATGTGTAAATATTATGTAAGTACTAATGGGTTAGTTGTTGTGTGATAGATGTCGGGCTCGAAACTTATTATCACATTCAGCGACTCCGAATCAGAACCTTCAGATTGTGTTTCAGTCATTAACATATCCGATGACGAAAGTGGTATTTTTGGGGAAGACTCACAATTTCCGGATGAACCAACTATAGAAATATCGGAAAGTGAACCCGAGGAGGAAAGTGAACCCGAGGAGGAAAGTAAACCCGAGGAGGAAAGTGAACCCGAGGAAGAAATACAGGAAATTACAAAAGACGAGTTCGAACTAGGAAAGAAACGAAAGGCTAATGAATTAGAAAATCCAAATCCCGAGTTTAATGAGAATGAAGTGGCACCAATTCCACTCAACACTACCATCCCTATCCCCGCTATTCCTATTAGTGCTATCCCCGCATCTAGTTCTTCGGCACCTCAGCCAAAACGTAGGGAGACAGCTAGGATTCGCGTTGGGGGATTCCCTGGACATAAATGTTTTGGGAAATAGACCAAATGATGCGCTGCCGTATTAAACCATGGAATCACATAATGTTTTGTATAATATTATTAGTGTGGTTTGTTTAAAGTTTGATGTAAGCATATGTAAAATAGCGAAGTATGAAATGCAATAATTTTCCATGGTTAAGTATTATTTAGATTGTAGTAATTGGTTCTGTACTAAGCTATTAAGTATGAACATTAACGGGTAGGTACTACCCTAGATATAATTATAAAACGCTAATAAGAAGAAAAGGCTTTTATAATAATACCTGGTTCATATTATTAACAAGCTATAAATGTACTATAAATACACACTACATCTATAATATTCCATGTGAATAATTATTTTCTTTCATTAGGAAATGGCGCGATTGAATCGAATGACGGAACAAGAACTCGAGGAACTCATCAACCAGCGAGTGAACGACAGAATGTTATGGGTTGAGGCTGCAAGAGCTGCTGCAGTTAATACAAATCCTCGTGTAGGATGCTCCTACAAGACGTTTCAAGCTTGCAAGCCCTCATCATTCAGTGGAACGGAAGGACCGATCGGTTTAACCCGATGGATAGAAAAGATGGAGACGGTGTTCAAAATCAGTGGTTGTGATGAAAAAGACATGACCAAGTTTGCATCGTGCACTTTACAAGATAGTGCACTCACATGGTGGAAGAATTATGTGAAGGCGGTAGGAGGAGATGTAGCTTATGATACTCCATGGGAAGAATTCAAAGCGATGATAATCACCGAGTATTGTCCAAGGAATGAGGTTATTAAGTTAGAAGATGAGTTACGAAGTTTGAAGGTGGTTGGTACTGAAATCACCAACTACAATCAGCGATTCATGGAATTGGTTTTACTATGTCCTGAATTGGTTCCAACCGAAGCACGGAAGATTGAAATGTACAAAGGTGGTTTGCCCAAGAAGGTCAAGGCAAACGTTACGGCGTCGAAACCTAAGACAATTCATGAAGCTATAACCATGGCAAACGAGTTAATGGATCAGGTCATTCTGGATAAGAAAGCATTCACTACTGAGGTGAAGGTATCAAGTAACAAAAGGAAGTGGAACGGAAATTATGATCGAGGTTACCAACAGCAATCTTTTAAGAAACCAGAAACCCCGAAAGGTACGGGTAGCGGTTCAGGCTTTGGTTACAAAGGACAAAGTCCTTTATGCAACCGTTGTCACAAACATCACTTTGGTTACTGTAGTGTGTTGTGCACCAAATGCAATCGACAGGGACATCTTGCTGAAGATTGTAAGGCTCTCGTTACAAATGCAAATGGTAACAAGACTCCTGCCACCAACGCAAATAGAACTGCTTTGGCTAACATTACTTGTTTTGGGTGTGGAAAACAAGGTCATTATAAGAGCCAGTGCCCGAATCAGAATGGCGGACCTGCACGTGGAAGAGCGTTTGTTATTAATGCTAGAGAGGCACGAGAAGACCCGGAGCTTGTTACGGGTACGTTTACCATTAATAACTTATCAGCATCTATTTTATTTGATACTGGCGCCGATAGAAGTTATGTGTGTAGAAATTTTTACACTAAATTGAATTGTTCATCATTACCTCTAGATGCTAAGTACTTGATTGAGTTAGCTAATGGTAAACTAATTAAAGCCGATAAAATTTGTCGTGGTTGTGAAATAAATCTAGCCGGAGAAACGTTTAAAATCGACTTAATACCCGTAGAATTAGGAGGTTTTGATGTAATAGTCGGCATGGACTGGATGTCCAAAATAGGAGCGGAAGTTGTTTGTGCTAAGAAGGCAATTCGTATTCCTGGTAAGGATAAAATACCGGTGATGATTTATGGAGAGAAGGGTAATTCAAAGCTAAAACTCATTAGCTGTTTGAAAGCCAAGAAGTGTTTAGAAAAGGGATGTTACGCTATTTTAGCACATGTTAATAAAGTCGAAAAGAAAGAAAAGTGCATCAACGACGTGCCTGTGGCAAGAGATTTTCCTGAAGTTTTTCCGGAAGAATTGCCGGGATTACCTCCATTTAGATCGGTAGAATTTCAAATAGATTTAGTACCAGGAGCTGCACCAGTGGCTCGTGCTCCATATAGACTTGCACCGTCCGAGTTAAAAGAACTTCAAAGTCAGTTAAAAGAATTACTGGACCGTGGATTCATACGACCGAGTACTTCACCGTGGGGAGCTCCAATTTTGTTTGTTAAGAAGAAAAATGGATCTTTTAGGATGTGTATAGACTATCGTGAATTAAATAAGTTAACTATCAAGAATCGGTATCCACTACCGAGAATTGATGACTTATTTGATCAATTGCAAGGATCATGTGTTTATTCGAAAATCGACTTAAGATCGGGCTATCATCAACTACGCGTCAAAGAAGAGGATATTCCGAAAACTGCTTTTCGGACACGTTATGGTCATTACGAATTTTTGGTTATGCCGTTTGGATTGACGAATGCGCCAGCTGTATTCATGGACCTCATGAATCGAGTTTGTAGTCCGTATTTAGATAAGTTTGTTATCGTTTTCATTGATGATATTCTTATCTATTCCAAGAGTGAGCAAGAGCATGAAGAGCATTTAAGGTTGATACTGGAGTTGTTGAGAAAAGAACAACTTTATGCTAAATTTTCTAAGTGTGCTTTCTGGTTGAAAGAAGTGCAATTTCTTGGTCACGTTGTTAATAGTGAAGGAATTCAGGTTGATCCAGCAAAAACTGAAGCTATTGAAAAATGGGAGACTCCTAAGACACCAACACAGATACGCCAATTTTTGGGTTTAGCCGGTTATTATAGAAGGTTTATTCAAGATTTTTCCCGAATAGCTAAGCCGTTGACAGCATTAACGCAAAAAGGGAAGAAATACGAATGGACCTCGGAGCAGGAGAACGCATTTCAAATACTGAAGAAGAAGTTAACTACGGCGCCTATTTTATCGTTACCAGAAGGGAACGATGATTTTGAAATATATTGTGACGCTTCGCGACAAGGTTTTGGTTGTGTTCTTATGCAACGGAAGAAAGTTATTGTATTTGCATCCCGACAATTGAAGATTCACGAGCGAAATTATACGACGCATGATCTAGAATTGGGAGCAGTCGTGTTTGCATTGAAGATGTGGAGACACTACTTGTATGGGGTTAAATTCACTGTGTTTACTGATCATAAAAGCCTTCAACATATTTTTGATCAGAAACAATTGAACATGAGGCAACGTAGGTGGGTCGAGTTAATAAACGACTATGATTGTGAAATTCGTTATCATCCCGGGAAGGCGAATGTGGTGGCTGATGCTTTAAGCAGAAAAGAACGAGAACCAATTCGAGTTCGAGCAATGAACATAAAAATTCGTATGAATCTCAACTCACAAATCAAAGAAGTTCAACGAGAAGCACTCAATGAAGAAAACATAAAGAATGAAATAATGAAAAAGTACGAGAAACAACTTGTTGTATGGGAAGATGGAATTCGGTATTTTGCAAATCGTATTTGGGTACCGAAGTTGGGTGGATTAAGGAAGTTGATATTGAACGAGGCACATAAGACAAGATACTCGATACATCCTGGAGTTGGAAAGATGTATCAAGATCTTAAGACACGTTATTGGTGGCCTAATTTAAAGACCGACGTTACAACATATGTTGGGGAGTGTTTAACTTGTTCTAAAGTCAAAGCAGAACATCAAAAGCCGTCAGGGTTACTTCAACAACCAGAAATCCCAGAATGGAAATGGGATGGTATTACCATGGATTTCATCACAAAGTTACCAAAGACTGCCTGGGGATACGACACCATTTGGGTGATTGTTGATCGTCTCACCAAGTCTGCACATTTCTTGCCTATAAAGGAAACAGATAGAATGGAGAAACTATTACGATTGTATATAAAGGAAGTTGTTTCAAGGCATGGAATACCTATTTCCATTATATCCGATCGTGATAGTAGATTTACCTCAAAGTTTTGGCAATCACTACAGGAGGCACTAGGAACTCGTTTGGATATGAGTACCGCATATCATCCGCAGACCGACGGGCAGAGTGAAAGAACAATTCAGACTCTTGAAGACATGCTCAGGGCATGTGTGATCGATTTTGGAAACGGATGGGATAAATATCTACCGTTAGCAGAATTCTCGTATAATAATAGTTATCATGCGAGCATTGGAGCTGCGCCATTCGAAGCATTGTATGGAAGGAAGTGTAGATCTCCTATCTGTTGGAATGAAGTAGGAGATCGACAATTAACTGGTCCCGAGATCATACATGAAACGACTGAGAAGATAGTGCAAATCAAGGAGAGATTAAAAACAGCCCGCAGTCGCCAAAAGAGCTACGCCGATGTCCGAAGGAAACCATTAGAGTTTCAGGTCGGGGACATGGTTATGCTAAAGGTGTCACCTTGGAAAGGTGTGATACGTTTTGGAAAAAGGGGTAAACTGAACCCAAGGTACGTAGGCCCGTTTAAGATCATCGAACGCATTGGACCGGTAGCTTATCGACTCGAGTTACCGCAACAACTCGCCGGAGTACATAATACCTTTCACGTCTCAAACCTTAAGAAGTGTCTTGCAAAGGAAGACCTCACCATTCCTCTTGAAGAAATCCATGTCGACGAGAAACTACAATTCGTCGAAGAACCAATTGAAATCATGGACCGTGAAGTTAAACAGCTCAAACAGAGCAATATACCGATTGTTAAGGTTCGTTGGAATGCTAGAAGAGGTCCCGAGTTTACTTGGGAACGAGAGGATCAGATGAAGCAAAAGTATCCACACTTGTTTCTCGATGACGCAAAATAGGTACAATTTTAAAATTTCGGGACGAAATTTATTTAACGGGGAGGTAATGTAACGACCCGCACTTTTTCGATCGTTCTATACTTATAAGATTGATATTTACATAAATTAAACATTACCAACTTGATAAGCAATCCAAATTGTTGAGACTTATGTTTCCGAAAAGAGTTTTACACAACGTTTGACCGTCTAGTTTGACCGATGATATCACGAACTATACAATATATGATAATTATACGTTTGTGTATATAAATGTATATATACATATTTAACATGATTAATAAATGTTTTAATATCTCATTTTGTATTAATAACAACAAGTTATATGTGTATTTTGAAACTACTAACTTAAGTTTTCAAAACGATAACTATACGTAACGTTATTTGACATAAATACTTAAGACATATAATGTTTATACATATATTGTATAAGTAATGTATTTAATCACTTTTAAAGACTTAAATACATAAAATCATATAAGTGTATTCACAAAAGATAGCTATATTTGAATCCTCATTCCATTTTTCACAAAATTTCTATACGTATACCTAGAGTATTTGTACTCGTATCATACCAAGCTCCTATACGTATTTACTAATAGTAAATACACATCAAAATCACCACCTAACCAGCCATTATTCATGCCATGAGGGCTAGGTAATTGAACTTGGAAGCAATTAGGACTAGATACATAAAATTATCACTTGAAATTTTGTCCATATACACCATGTTACACGTTTTTTTTGGTGTATATATACATGCTCATTTTGATCCATTTTTACTACCATTTTCTTATCAAAAACACACACTCTTTCTTACTCTCTAAACTCCATAACAATCCAGCAAATAACCAAGAAGATCTAGCCATAAAAACCATACTAAAACACCATAAGAAAACTCTTACAAAAACACTTCAAGAAAACCTTCCAAGAACACCAACTTACTTCCAATCTTTCATCCACTTCTATCACCCTTTTGATTCTAGCTTCTTACTCCTCTTTTACAGCAAACTTATCCAAGGAACTTGAGGTAGAATCTATGTTCATAACCTTATTCAATTCATATATATAGCTATCTTATTTTGTGGTACAAAAGTTTAACAACAAGAACATAGTTTGAATGTTTTCAAACTTGTTTGCAAACTAAATAGATCCTTCTAACTTAACTTTTAAAATACTTCAAGACATGTAACATAACTTATTTATATGTTAATTTAACAAGGTAAAACTTGGTTTTTCAAAGTATAAGTATTTTTGGAAAAATGGTCATTAAATGATTTTGTTGTAACAAAAATGTTTAATTTCATATGTTTCACTAAACTTTCATCTATGCCGTATGATTTTGAATACAAACCAAGGTATTTACAGTTCATAGTCTTATAGAAGAACTCGATCCAAGAAGATGGCAATTTGAATCAACGAAAACGGACTTGTAACGAAGAAACTATGACCGAAACAAAATTGGTTATCCAAGACTTAATTGACTTCGGGATTCATTGGAAAAATTTACATAAAATCACATCTTTATAAGATAACATGATATTTTATATATATGTACTCATAATTCAATTTCATATGGTTCAGGATCACCCGTAAGCAACACGAGAAGATTAATCATAAGATCCCATGTTTGTACGCAACACGTCATTTGACAACACCGGTACTTTATGTACGCAATACGTCATTTGACAACACCGGTACCGTGGGTCAAGATTAATCTCAACCAATACATATACGATGGGGTTTTATTTATTTCGTTGGGGGTTTTGTTTATTGCGGGTATATTAAACATCTAAAAATGAACCATTAAAATTGAATTACTAACATCGAAATGCTAACTACGGACTAAGGAAATATTCAAAATATTAAAAGTATAACAAGTATATATATATATAACGTTTGTTTTAAAATGAAAACATATTGATATATTATATATGGATAGGTTCGTGATATCAACCGGAAGACCGAGTCAAATTATATATATCATCAAGACAAGAGTGAGTATATAGTCCCACTTTTAAACTCTAAATATTTCGGGATGAGAATACATGTATTTTATGTTTTACGATATGGACACAAGTAACTGAAAAATATGTTCTACGTTGAGTTGTACCACTGGCATACTTCCCTGTAGCTTGGTAACTAATATTTACAGCGGTATTGTAAACGCGAATCCTGTTGATAGATCTATCGGGCCTGACAACCCCAACCGGACTGGACGACCAGTATTCAACGGTTGCACAGTACTTCGTTTTGTGACTACACTTGGTACGGTGTAGTAAGATTTCATATTAAAGGGAATATGCGACGTGAAAATGTTAAGTATGGTTACCAAGTGCTCAACCACTTATAATACTTTTATTAAACTGTTTATATACGAAATCTTGTGGTCTATATATATATTGCTGCCGGCATTAAACCTATATCTCACCAACTTTATGTTGACCTTTTAAAACATGTCTATTCTCAGGTGATTTCTAAAGCTTCCGCTGCATCATGTTGGATCTAACCAGGATCTTGCGTACGCATGTTTGTGTCAAAAATAAAACTGCATATCCGAGATGTTGTATTGTAAAATATGCTAGAAACCGTGTTGTTGTCATCATTTGTAAAGTTTGTAAGTCGAAGATTATCGCTAAACGTTAATCTTCTTTTTATTGTCTTAAGCTTGTAACAAAAATAATGGTTGTGGTTTGTAATGTATAATATATGCAGTTTTTCTTTTAAAAATGTCTCATATAGAGGTCAATACCTCGCAATGAAATCATACGTTATCTAACGCGTTCTTATGGTTAAGGACGGGTTATGACACTTTTAATATATTTTGATGTTTTAAGTTTATTAAGTCAGCTGTCCTCGTTAGTAACCTACAACTAGTTGTCCACAGTTAGATGTACAGAAATAAATCGATAAATATTATCTTGAATCAATCCACGACCCAGTGTATACGTATCTCAGTATTGATCACAACTCAAACTATATATATTTTGGAATCAACCTCAACCCTGTATAGCTAACTCCAACATTCACATATAGAGTGTCTATGGTTGTTCCGAAATATATATAGATGTGTCGACATGATAGGTCGAAACATTGTATACGTGTCTATGGTATCTCAAGATTACATAATATACAATACAAGTTGATTAAGTTATGGTTGAAATAGATTTGTTACCAATTTTCACGTAGCTAAAACGAGAAAAATTATCCAATCTTGTTTTACCCATAACTTCTTCATTTTAAATCCGTTTTGAGTGAATTAAATTGCTATGGTTTCATATTGAACTCTATTTTATGAATCTAAATAGAAAAAGTATAGGTTTATAGTCAGAAGAATAAGTTACAAGTCATTTTTGTAAAGGTAGTCATTTCAGTCGAAAGAACGACGTCTAGATGACCATTTTAGAAAACATACTTCCACTTTGAGTTTAACCATAATTTTTGGATATAGTTTCATGTTCATAATAAAAATCATTTTCTCAGAATAACAACTTTTAAATCAAAGTTTATCATAGTTTTTAATTAACTAACCCAAAACAGCCCGCGGTGTTACTACGACGGCGTAAATCCGGTTTTACGGTGTTTTTCGTGTTTCCAGGTTTTAAATCATTAAGTTAGCATATCATATAGATATAGAACATGTGTTTAGTTAATTTTAAAAGTCAAGTTAGAAGGATTAACTTTTGTTTGCGAACAAGTTTAGAATTAACTAAACTATGTTCTAGTGATTACGAGTTTAAACCTTCGAATAAGATAGTTTTATATATATGAATTGAATGATGTTATGAACATCATTACTACCTCAAGTTTAGTAGGTAAACCTACTGGAAGTAACAAGAAATGATCTAGCTTCAAAGGATCTTGGATGGCTTGAAAGTTCTTGAAGTAGGATCATGACACAAAAACAAGTTCAAGTAAGATTTTTACTCGAATTAAGATAGTTTATAGTTATAGAAATTGAATCAAAGTTTGAATATGAATATTACCTTGAATAAGAAAGATAACCTACTGTATATAACAAAGGTTTCTTGATCTTAGATGATTACTTGGAATGGATTAGAAAGCTTGGAAGTAAATTAGTAAACTTGAAGGGATTTTTGAAGTGTTCTTGAAGTGTTCTTCCTATGATAATTATAGCTTGATTCTTGAAGTTATTTTTGATGAAGACGATGATTAACTACTGGAAAAATACGTTCATAAAAGTGTGGGTGTGTTGAGAGAGAATTAGAAAGAGAATTGGAAGTGAAATGGAGTGAATGATGAGTGGTAATTGGTGAGTGGTGAGTGGGGTTAAAAGGAGTTCTAGTTAGTTGACTAGCTCATGGTAGAAGTTAAAATTGATTAGTCATACATGACATAATCAATAGTGGAATCCCATGCTAGTTCCTATTGGTATATACCCATAGTAAGTACGTTTTGAAGCTGTGTATAATACGGGTAAAAATACGACTAGAATTCTTGATGAAAGAAAAGAATGGGAAAGTAACTGTAACCATTTTCGTTAAGTATGAGTGTTTTGATATATATCTTGAAGTCTTCCAAAAGTATTTTAATACATCTAAATACACTACATGTATATACATTTTAACTGAGTCGTTAAGTCATCGTTAGTCGTTACATGTAAGTGTTGTTTTGAAACCTTTAAGTTAACGATCTCAATTAATGTTGTTAACCCATTGTTTATTATATCTAATGAGATGTTAAATTATTATATTATCATGATATTATGATATATTAATATATCTTAATATGATATATATACATTTAAATGTCGTTACAACGATAATCGTTACATATATGTCTCGTTTCGAAATCCTTAAGTTAGTAGTCTTGTTTATATGTATATAACTCATTGTTAATATACTTATGGAGATACTTACTTATCATAATCTCATGTTAACCATATGTACATCCATATATATATCGTCATGTCGTTTTTACAAGTTTTAACGTTCGTGAATCGCCGGTCAACTTGGGTGGTCAATTGTCTATATGAAACATATTTCAATTAATCAAGTCTTAACAAGTTTGATTGCTTAACATGTTGGAAACATTTAATCATGTAAATATCAATCTCAATTAATATATATAAACATGGAAAAGTTTGGGTCACTACAATATCGACGCATCTATATATATTATTTGGAATAACCATAGACACTCTATATGCTGTAATGACCGAGTTTGCTATACAGGGTTGATGTTAATTCTACAATAATATATATAGTTTGAGTTGTGATCGAGTCTGAGACATGTACACGGGTCACAATACGTATTAATTAATTCGAATATTATAAATTAAACTATATATGAATTATTGGACTGTTAATTGTGGATTATCGACTGTGGACTAATAACATTGGACAATTAAAATGAATTAAAATATTATTTATAACATATGAAACTAAACATTTCTTCAAGTTGCCACTTGATTTCATTTTAAACCTCATTTGTATCTTGACGATTACAATCTACGTTCAAACCTTTCATGATTCTTGAAAACACCTCAAATGAGAGGATGAACCAATCGCACTTCATCTACGGAAGAAAAGATTGATGCATGTAGTTATGCATCTGAAAACTCTCGGAAACTGAGTAAGCGTTTTACAAGTAGCTGTGTTAATTCGTTTAGTGTTATTATTATCCAAAATAACTTTGCAGTTCTTTTTCAAAGTAGCAAATTTTGTCACAGCTCCAGCAAGTCAACTTCGACTTTTCGTTTGAAACAACCTTATTATAACTTTGATATATATGCGTGCTCTTTTATTGTTACCGGAGAACCTTTCATATTCCACCATATTACCATCAGCGTTTAATCATTTAAAAACACAATTCTCCTGAAACCACCTCGGATTGATAACCGATGATTCAGATATCGTAGCATTGAATGCAGATGAAACAGAAAAATGATAGATGGTCTAAACGCCAAAGGTTTGATGATAAAGAAAGGAGTGTTGGAAATGCTCAATAGAAAATTTAGTAGCGAAAAGCAGATTATGCGAAACTATGAAGGAAACTGTGGACAAATCATAAGGACTAAACTTGCCTTCAAAGAATCCAAATAATTTAATGTCCGATGAAATCTTTAGAGAAAATCTTGCTCCGAAGTCATGTTAAAATCTTGCGGAAAATTTTTCTTCATCAACCTTCGAACTTAAAAATTCCAAAATATCATCATAAATATCTTCGATATTTCTGAGGATATTTTCATAAATATTCTTGTCCGAAATTATCTATCTCTTCGTGTTTTCTGTATTTCATTATATTGGAAATTTCTGTAAAATCTAAGTATAAACTATGAATGAATTGTGGAAAAGTGTTGGGAATTGAAGCATGAGTTAGTATCATATAATGGCGCTTGGCCAACGTGATTACATTACAGTAAGTCATGCTGAGTTTCTATTGGAACATGATGATTCACAGATCATAACGTCATCATGTGCCATGTTACATAACTCTTTCATTCTACTTAACTTCTGAACATATCAAGAAAGTATATTCTTGATAGTTCTATTCTCAGTGATTCTGATAATTTGACAAATCAAATCGTGCTAATACATTCCTTCTTATTTAGAACATGATATCCATCCGAAATTCCATACTTACAAATTCTGGACCGTTACTCGCTTTACTAGAGGTCGGGAGGATAATAAAAAGGCAAAGAGCTCCAAAATATAAGAGAAAATATAAAGCCCAATAACAGCACTGGAGTTACAAACCATAGATATTAATACGAATAGCAATATAAAGACACGGTATAATTAAGAACAGTATCATTCCAAGACAATAGTAGAAGTAAACAGATTTTTCTGGTGAAAGATTGAAAAGAAGGATGACAGAAATAATAATTAGAAAAATATCAAGGATTAGAATTGGATTAAACATTTTCATAATCTTTTGGATGTATGAACTAAAAAAAAAAGTATAGGAATGGTGAAAAATATTGGAACGGGAAAAGTTTAATTTATAATGGAAATATCAGACAGAGTAATCGGGGCAGATCACCGTATTTAATTATAGAGATCTTAATTTCCTTACTCACCGAAGAATCAAATCTTTTAGATTTCCAAGATTTCCTTTAAATCCCTTGAATTCCGGAATTCAACCAGAAGTCAAAAGTCAAGACGCACCTTATTTTCTAAATTCAAATGTGACTACGTCAAAAGTAAGACGAATCTTAAATTTCTCATTTCACTCTTTTGTGACAGCTTCACTCGTACTCTTCGAATAATCGAATTATCTTACCTATATTACGCAATATTGATAAAATTTTATTTTATCAACTCATATTCGTCATGAAAACATTTTTATTGTTAGCCATGACCACCTCACTCAAATTTCGAGACAAAATTTCTTTAACGGGTAGGTACTGTGACGACCCGGAAATTTCCAATCAAATTAAAACTTAATCTTTATATGTTCTCGACACGATAAGCAAAGTCTGTCAGGTTGAGTTTCGAAATTTTGAACTGTTCAATTGACCATCGACCGTTCTCGACGATTCACGAACAACTATTTGTAAATAGGTATGTATATATTTAAATAAATAAATAAATAAATATATATATATATATATATATATATATATATATATATATATATATATATATATATATATATATATGATTTGAAATATAATTTATGATGTAATTGTTAGAAAATAATTATGTAAAAATAATAATTATTATTTAAAATATATCTCTATATATAAATAAAGTATATTAAAAATAAATATTAAATAATTGTAATACTCATTTGATGTTTCGATTGATATTAAGCAAGTTAAATTCAAACTATTGTAATTTTAAAATAAAAGGAGATACGAAAATGAGTTCTATAAATTTTAGGCTTACTAAAATTATATTTAGGACCTAGTTATTAAATTTCAACACTTTTTATATTTTACCCATAAATGAGAGGGACAGTGAGTGTAATTTTTATTTATTAAATAAATGACTGAATTTTATACCATAATGACCAAAATAAATAAAATAGTTAATCTAAAAGTTTGGGATTTTTCTGAGTACTTTTATTCGACACTGATTAACAAAGAGGCATGAAATCCAGTCCGTAATTGAATAGTTGATGGCAGCTATGAATTGTAAACGTTTTATTTTCATTTGATTATTATAATTATTATAATTATTATTATATTATTACTTTATTTTTACTTTTAATATTATAATATATATGTAAATGTAGGATTCATCTTCAATCCACTAACCGAACCACTTGTTTCAATCAATGAATTTAAATTAACATTTACTATTTGCTTTACTGTGCACTGGTTACTGTTTTTGCCATATCCATCCACTAGCATATTGATATTGATATTTTATATATATAAATGTATACCCATTTACATGAATGTATCTTCACCACGTCTATTCATTTTTTTTTCCCTATCTTTGTTTAATGAACCAAAAACCTCAAACCACTATTAGTGATTCTGCTTTGGGATCGAGAGCAGCAACCTGCTGCTTAATTTCGTGACATAAACCACCACAAACCGTCAACTATCATCACCACCTTTTCCATCTTCAACACCTTGAACCCACATGAACCGCCACCCTTATCAACCAACTTCAAACACAATAAGCTACCATCGACTGTAAACCCGATGCTTCTATCTTTTTGTCCAAACTGAAACCCACTTCAACAACGAACACCACCGAACACCATTATCACAAAACCTGCAACTCTATTATTATTATTATTATTATTATTATTTTTTTTTTCCTTTTTCACTGTTTGAAGACCACCGCCAACCTTCATCATTGTTTAGTTGCTGCTGCATATATTCTGTTTCACTACAATAACTTTTGTTGTTAAAATTCTTGCTGCAACCACTAGACCATCAACCATCGAGGACCTCTTCCACCACAAACCACCACTCTTGTTGAACTATCACCACTTTAATCATCCCCTTCATCAATACCATTTTCGTTAAACACCTATCCTTCCACCAACCATCGAACCACCCAATCATTACCACCAACTCATTTTCTGTTTTTCTGTCATGAAGCCATCGAATACCAACCCCATTTCACAATCACTAACCATCTTATAACTAACCTCATTTCTGCTTTTTTTTTATATATAATCGATTAAATAAAGAAGACAATGTAAGGAGAAAATAATGATCATGTAATAATGTTGTATTTCCTTTATGCTCCTGGCTTAAACTGAACCCCCCACCCACTAGTTAAAGTGGTAGGGTTGTATTACATGGATTTTTTTTTCTTTCCATCGAGCATACAGCAATAATGTCTGCCAATATGACTTATAAATTTTGGGCTTTGATCTAAAATTACAAGTTATCAAATGGGCTTTAAGATCCAATCGATAATAGATTGTTTAGTGGGCTTAGAGATCGATTTTTTGTTGGGCTTCCAATGTGCTGAAAATGATGGTCTATACATATTTGTTTTAACGTATAGATGGTGATTCACGATAGACGAGGAGGATGATAACTTTATGATCATGTTAGAATGATGATAGAGGCGATGATATAAGTTACCATATGGTTATTATGTTATTTAGGATAAATGTTGATCATGAGTGAGGATGGATTAGATAAATACATAAAATAATGATTAAGTTTAATAATCAATGAAGGTGATGAGGTTGGAAGTATGATAATCATGTTATGCGTGACACAGAATATCGATGATGATGTTGTTAGGAAGATAATGATAATGATGATATAAGATTATCGATAATAGTGGATAGTGATGATAAGAGAATGAGGATGACGATATGTGAGATGATAAATGATGAAGATGAAATTGGGTCTTGTATTGTGAAGAAGAAGATATTAGAAAACAGAAAATATGGTTTATAGATATTTAGAACTTGACTAAATCAGAAAAACAGTGACAGAAGGAATGGTGAGGGGTGTGTGTGCTTGAACGAGAGGTCGCGGGTTCGAACTCGGGCAATGGCGTTTATTTTTTTTTAGCTATTCCATTGAGGTAGAAATTTTATTTATCATTATCATTATCATTAAAGATTATTATTATTATTATTATTATTATTATTATTATTATTATTACTAAAAGTAACATTATTATTAAAGTTACCATTATAATTAAAATTTTCATTGAAAGTATCATCAAAAGTATCATATAATTAAAAGTATTATTATTATTATTATTATTATTATTATTATTATTATTATTATTATTATTATTATTATTATTATTATTATTATTATTATTATCATTTTTATTATTACTAGTATCATTATTATTCTTAAAAAAAACTATATTATTATTATCAATACTACTATTAATATTAATATTATTATTATTACAATAAAATTTAATTATATAAAAATATACTTAACAAAACTATATTAACATTTTATAAATTTTTATATTAAATAAATATATGTAAGTTAATAATGAAACACATAGATTATTAAAATACCAATTATAACACTAATAATAATATATTTAAATTTGTTCGATTACAACGTGTTAATATATATAAATGATATAGGTTCGTGAATCCGAGGTCAACCCTACATTTGTTCAATGTCGCCATATACACTTGTTCAATGTCGTTATATGTATTTTTACTACAAAATACATTAGGTGAGTTCATTTGATTCCCTTT